>NC_087512.1:0-195000 GCF_036417665.1 Passer domesticus
TTCCACTTTTTTTGGGGAAAAAAAAATCCAATTTTTTTTTATTTTTTGGGGAAAAAAAATCAAATTTTGGGGGGTTTTTTGAGGAATAAAATTTCAATTTTTTGTGGTAAAGTTTGAGATTTTGGAGTGTAAGTTTGGGAAGAATTAAAAATATTCCAACGGGAAAAAAAATTTGGTTTTTTTGGCTGAAAAATTCGATTTTGGGGGTAAAAAAATCTGAAAATTCAGGAAAAATTCAATTTATTTTGGTTAAAAAATGGAATTTTTTGGGAATAAAATTAAGTTTCTTGGGGGAAAAAAATCTAATTTTTTGGGGAGAAAAACTGGATTTTTTGGGGAAAAGATTGAATTTTTTGGGAATAAAATAAATTTTTTTTTTTTAAAAAAAATTGAATTTTTAGAGAAAAATGTAGAGATTTTTCCAGAATTTTTCTGGATTTTTAAGGAGGAATTTCTAAGAATTTTTGGAAGGTTGCTTTTTTTTTTGTGCTCTTTAAGGATATTTCCTGCATTTTTCTGGGATTTTTCCTGAATTTTTTCTGAATTTTTCTGGGATTTTTCAGGAATTTTTCAGGAATTTTCTCAACAATTTTTGAGCATTTTCCTGGATTTTTTTGTGAATTTTTCTGGGATTTTTTCCAAAATGTTGGGGATTTTTTCACAAAAAATTTTGTGATTTTTTCCTCAATTTTTTCTTAAGTTTTCCCCAATTTTTTGCAGAATTTTGGGGAATTTTTTTCTGTGATTTTTCCCTGGATTTTCCCTGGATTTTTCCTGAATTTTTTGTGAATTTTTGGGGAATTTTTCTGGGATTTTTTCCAAAACTTTCAGGGATTTTTTTCATAAAAATTTTATCATTTTCCCACCATTTTTTGTCAATTTTTCCCTGATTTTTTGCAGAATTTTGCAGAATTTTTTCTGTGATTTCCCTGGATTTTTCCTGAATTTTTCCTGGAATTTTTGTGAATTTTTCAGGAATTTTTCTGTGATTTTTTCCAAAAATTTTCGGGGATTTTTTCACAAAAATTTTGTCATTTTTCTACAATTTTTTCTCAAATTTCCCCCAATTTTTTGCAGAATTTTGGGGAATTTTTTTCTGTGATTTTCCCTGGATTTTTCCTGAATTTTTCCAGGATTTTTTGTGAATTTTTTGGGAATTTTTCTGGGATTTATTCAAAAATTTTTGGGGATTTTTGAATGAAAATTTTATGATTTTTTCATGATTTTTCCACCATTTTTCTCAAACTTTCACCAATTTTTGTGGAATTTTTTTACCATTTCCTGTCAACCTTTCCATGATTTTTGGGGATTTTTTTTATATTTTTGGAGATTTTTTTTTAATTTTTTTGGAATATTTTTGGGGGATATTTTGGGGCATTTTTCTGGGATTTTTTGCAGAATTTTTCTGTGATTTTCCCTGGATTTTTCCTGAATTTTTCTTGGAATTTTCCTGAATTTTTCCAGGATTTTTCTGAAAATTTTCCCTGAATTTTCCTGGATTTTTCGAGGATTTTTGGGCAATTTTTCTGTGAATTTTTGAGGATTTTTCAGGACATTTTCTGTAAAATTTCCTGGATTTTTCGGGGATTTTTTTACAAAAATTTTGCAATTTTCCTGCCATTTTTCCATCATTTTTTCCCAAATTTTCCCCAATTTTTTTGGCAATTTTTGGACATTTTCCCACTCTATTTCCCATTTATTTCCCACAATTGTTTTGGGATTTTGGGAGGATTTTTTTGTGGAATTTTTAGGAAATTTTCGTGATTTTTGGGGATTTTTTGTGGCTTTTTTTTTTTTTTTTTTTGGATTTTTGCTGGAATTTTCTGGAAATTTCGTGGGATTTTTTCCTGAATTTTTCCAGGATTTTTCTGGAATTTTCCCTGAATTTCTCAGGATTTTTCTCGGAATTTTTGGGGGATTTTTTTACGAATATTTTGCGATTTTCCCGCCATTTTTTCCCAAATTTTCGCCAATTTTTGGGGGGAATTTTTTGTCATTTTCCCAGCCTATTTCCCTTGTATTTCCCATGGTTTTCTGGGATTTTTTGGGGAATTTTTGGGGGGATTTTTTCCTCAACTTTCCTGACATTTTCCCAGAATTTTCCTGGATTTTTTGGGAATTTTTTGGGAATTTTTCAGTGAAATTTCCAAAATTTTCAGGGAATTTTTACCGCGAATTTCGTCATTTTTCCTCGATTTTTCCACCATTTTTTCTCAAATTTTCCCCAATTTTTTTTGGAATTTTTTTGTCATTTTCCCAGCCTATTTCCATGTATTTCCCGTGATTTTTTTGGATTTTTTGTGGAATTTTTTTTGTGGAATTTTTTTGGATTTTTTGGGGGATTTTTCTTGAATTTTCCCAGAATTTTTCTGAAATTTTCCCTGAATTTCCCAGGATTATTCTGCCATTTTTTGGCAATTTTCCTGGGAATTTTCCAGAATTTTTCTGTGACTTTTTAAACAAAAAATTCGTAATTTTCCCACCATTTTCCCACCATTTTTTCTCAAATTTCCCCCAATTTTTTGGGAAATTTTTGTCATTTTCCCAGGATTTTCCCACAATTTTGGGGGGGGGTTTTGGGGATTTTTCCTGAATTTTTCTTGTAATTTTCTGGAATTTTCCAGGATTTTTCTGAAATTTTTCCTGTATTTTTCTGACACTTTTTGGGAATTTTCATGGGGTTTTTTCCAAAATTTTCAGGGATTTTTTACTGCGAATTTCATCATTTTTTCGCCATTTTTCCTCAAATTTTCCCCAATTTTTCCCGGATTTTTTTTGCCATTTCCTGTCAACCTTCCCATATATTTCCCATGATTTTTTGGGGATTTTTTGTGGAATTTTTGGGGGGATTTTTTGAGGGATTTTTTGGTGGGTTTTTTCTTGTAATTTTCTGGGATTTTTCTTGAATTTTTCCAGGATTTTTCTGGAATTTTTCCAGAATTTTTTGTGAATTTTTGGGGAATTTTTCTGGGATTTTTTCCAAAATTTTCCGGGATTTTTTAATGAAAATTCTGTAATTTTTCCATGATTTTTCCACCATTTTTTCTCAAATTTCCCCCAATTTTTTGGGGAATTTTTTGTCATTTTCCCAGGACTTTCCCACAATTTTGGGGGATTTTTGGGGATTTTTCCCTGACTTTTTCTTGTAATTTACTGGAATTTTTCCTGAATTTTCCAGGATTTTTCTGGCATTTTTTGGGAATTTTTCAGGGATTTTTTACAAAAATTTTGCGATTTTTTTGCGATTTTCCCACCATTTTTTCCCAAATTTTCACCGATTGTTTTGGGAATTTTTTGTCATTCTCCCAGCCTTTTTGCCATGTGTTTGCCGCGTGTTTGCCGCGTGTTTGCCGCGCGTTTCCCGTGTGTTTGCCGTGTGTTTCCCGCGTGTTTCCCGTGTGTTTGCCGCGCGTTTCCCGTGTGTTTCCCGCGTGTTTCCCGCGCGTTTGCCGCGTGTTTCCCGCGCGTTTCCCGTGTGTTTGCCGCGTGTTTGCCGCGTGTTTGCCGCGTGTTTCCGGCACTCGTGGCTCACCCAGCAGGGGCTCGGCGCCGTTGGCCGGGGGCGTGCAGGAGGAGCCGAAGGCGTTGGAGCCGCGGTGGAACGACGACATCGGGGGCAGCGCCGAGCTCAGCTCGGCCGACGAGTGCGCCGGGTAGCCCTGCAAAACGGGGCCAAACCAGGGAAAACTGGTGAAAAACTGCTGGGAAACACTTGGGGAAAATCGGGCAAAAAATGGGGAAAATATGGGGAAAATACGGGGAAAAAATTGGATGTTTTTGGAGAAAAAAATTGAATTTTTTCAATGGGAAAAAATCGGGGGAAATGGGGACAAAATTTGGAGAAAATTGGACAAAAAATGGGGAAAATATGGGGAAAATCAAATTTTTTGGTAAAAACATTGAATTCTTTGGTGACAAAATTTGGAAAAAATGGGGAAAAATTGGGGGAAATGAGAAAAAAAATTGGAGAAAATTGGGGGAAAATGGGGAAAATATGGGGAAAATTGGGGAAAAATGAGAAAATATGGAATTTTTGAGAAAAAATTGGGAAAATTAGGGAAAAAATGGGAGAAAATCGGGGAAAAAATTGAAATTTTTTGAGAAAAAATGGAATTTTGGGGGGAAAAATGGGAGAAAATTTGGAATAAAATGGGAGAAAATAAAAAAAAATGGCGGAAAGATTGGGGGAAAAATGAGAAAAAATTGGGAAAAATTGGGAAAAAATGGCAAAACAATTGGAATTTTTTTTGGGAAATAATGGGGGAAAATTGGTGAAAAATTGGGAAAAAATGGGGAAAAAATTGGTGGAAAAAAGGGAAAATTATTTGAATTTTTGGGGAAAAAATAGTGAAAAAAATCAGATATTTTGAGAAAAAAAAGTGATTTTTTTGTGGAAAAAAATGGGGAAAAATGGGGGAAAAATTGGGGGAAAAATGCCCAAAAAATGGCAAGAAATTAGAATTTTTGGGGGGAAAAATGGGGAGAAAAATGGGTAAAAATTGGGGAAAAATCAAGAAAAAATTGGGGGAAAATGGAGAAAAAATGGTGGAAAAATGGTGGAAAAATGGGGAAAAATGGAGAAAAATTGGGCAAAAATAGGGAAAAATCAGAAAAAATGGCAAAAAAATTGGAATTTTTGGGGGAAAAATTGGGGGGAAATTGGGAAAAAAATGGGGGAAAACTGGGGAAAAAATTGGGGAAAATTGGGATAAAAATGGGGGGAAAATCGGGAAAAAATGGCAAAAAATTGGGCATTTGGAGGGAAAAATGAGGAAAGAAGCTAATTTTTTTGGAGAAAAATGGGGAAAAATTGGGAAAAAAATTGCATTTTTTTGGGGGAAAATGGGAAAAAAATCAGATTTTTTTGAGGAAAAAATGGGAGTTTTTTTGGAAAAAATGGGATTTTTTGGGAATATTTTGGGGAATTTTTGAGATATTTTTGGGGGATCTTTTTGAGTTGTTGGGGTTTTTTGGGTGTTTTTGGGACTCAGAGGCTGCAGGAGCTGCCGGCCGGGCCCAGGCGGGAGTGCGAGGAGCTCCCAACATTGGGGGAAAAATGGGGAGAAATGGGGAGAAAGGGGAAAAAATCCAGAAAAAACTGAGGAAAAACGGGGGAAAAATGGGGGGGAAATGGCCAAAAAATGGCAAAAAATTGGACTTTTGGGGGGAAAAATGGGGAGAAAAATGGGAAAATATTGGGAAAAAATCAAGAAAAAATGGTGGAAAAATTGGGGGAAAAATGGCAAAAATTGGGGAGAAATAGCAAAAAAAAAGGCAAAAAATTGGAATTTTGGGGGGAAAAATTGGGGAAAAAATGGGTAAAATTTGGGGAAAAAATGGGGGAAAATTGGGGAAAAACTGGGGGAAAAATAGGAAAAAATTGAGAAAAAATTGGGGAAAATTGGGGGAAAATTGGGGAAAAATGGGGAAAATTGCGTAAAAATTGTGGGAAAAATGGCAAAAAGATGGGGAAAAATGGCAAAAAAATGGCAAAAAACTGGAAAGTTTGGGGGAAAAGTTGGGGTAAAATTGGGGAAAAATGGGGAAAAATTGGGGAAAAACTGGGGAAAATTGGGATAAAAATGGGGGGGAAAATTGGGGGAAAATGGGGAAAAAATGGCAAAAAGTGGGGATTGGGAGGGAAAAAATTTGAATTTTTTGGGGAAAAATGGGGAAAAATTGGGAAAAAAAATTTGAATTTTTTTGAGGAAAAAATGGGAAAAAAATCACATTTTTTTGAGGAGAAAATGGGGTTTTTTTTGGAAAAAAAAGGGATTTTTTGGGGATATTTTGGGCAATTTTGGGGGATTTGGGGAGGGATTTTTGGGGTGTTTTTTGGACTCACCAGGCGCTCGTGGGGGTGCAGGCTGCAGTAGCTGCCGGCCTGGCCCAGGTGGGCGTGCGAGGCGTTGCCCAGCATCCCCGAGAAGCCGGCCGGGCTCACGCCGCTGGAGGAGCTCCAGGGCTCGCTGCTGTGGTGCCCATCTGCAAGGAAAATCATTAATGTTAATGAACTCACTCACTAATTAACTTTGAGATGCAATTAGCCCAAACATTTGGGGGGTTTTCCTCACAAAATGGGGATTTTACGGCCAAAAATTTGGATTTTTTCGGACAAAAATTCCAATTTTTTGGCGATTTTTCGGTCGAAAATTTGGATTTTTAATGCAAAAATTTGGGAATTTTTTGGTCAAAAAATGCGAATTTTTGATGTAAAAATTTGGGATTTTTTTGGTGAAAAATTGGGATTTTTGAGGGATTTTTAATATAAAATTTGGAATTTTTTTGGTCAAAATCTGGGATTTTTTGGCAATTCTTCGGTCTAAAATTTGAATTTTTGAGGATTTTTAATGGTAAAAATTTGGGATTTTTTATTCAAAAATTTGGATTTTTGGGGGATTTGTAATGTAAAAATTTGGGACTTCTTGGTGAAAAAGTTGACTTTTTCAAAGATTTTTAATGACAAAATTTGGGAATTTTTGGGGAATTTTTACTCCAAAATTTGCAATTTTTGGGGAATTTTTAGCCTAAAATTTGGGATTTTTTTTTTTAATTTTTCGCCTAAAATTTGGGATTTTTTCCAGGAAATTTGATCCCAAAATTTGGGAATTTCCCAAGAAAATCCTGGAAAGGAAATGCCAGCGGGGCTGACGGCGCTGGAGGCGCTCCAGGGCTCGCGGCTGTGGCGCCGTCTGCAACAAGGATATGCAAATTATCTTCATTAATTCATTCAGCAATTTTAATATTGAATTGTGTCCAACCTTGGAGGCGCTTGCCGCAACACAGGGGCACTTTATGGCCAAAAATTCAACATTTTCGGTCAAAAATTCAACATTTTTTGGTCTAAAAATTCAACATTTTCGGGTCAAAAATTAGGGATTTTTAAGGTAAAAATTGGGAATTTTTTTGGTGAAAAATTGGGATTTTTTATGGCAAAAATTTGGAATTATTTTGCTGAAAATTTTGAAAATTTTTTGAATTTTTAATATAAAATTTGGTGGGTTTTGGTCAAAAATTGGGATTTTTTTCGGGGATTTTAATGGTAAAGTTTAGGGGGTTTTGGTCAAAAAATTCGAATTTTTTTTTAATTATAACGTCAAAAATTTGGGATTTTTCAGTGAAAATTTTGGATGTTTTTGTGATTTTTAAGGGCAAAATTCACTATTTTAGGTCAAAAATTTGCGGTCTTTTGGCGATTTTTCGGTCAAAATTTTGGATTTTTTGGGAATATTTTGAGGTTAATTTGGTCCTAAAATTTGGGATTTTTGAAGGAAATTTGGTGCCTAAAATTTGGGTATTTTCTGAGAATTTTTAGCCTAAAATTGGGAATTTTTTGGGGAATTTTTAGTCTAAATTTTGGGGGTTTTTGGGGTATTTTTAGCTTAAAATTTGGGATTTTTGGAGAATTTTTAGCTTAAAATTTGGATTTTGGGGAGAATTTTTAGCCTAAAATTTGGGAATTTGGGGGGAATTTTTAGCCTAAAATTTGGGATTTTTTGGTGAAAAAACCCGAATTTTGGGGGGATTTTTATTATAAAATTTGGGATATTTTTGTGAAAATTTGAATTTTTAAAGGGATTTTTAGTGTAAAAATTTGGAATTTTTTTCTGGAAAATTGGGATTTTCTTGGGGATTTTTAATGTAAAAGTTTGGGGTTTTTGGTGAAAAAATTTGAATTTTTAATGCAAAAATTTGGGATTTTTTGGTGAAAAATGGGGATTTTATTGGAATTTTTAATGGTTAGAATGGGGATTTTTGGTGAAAAATTCAGATTTTCTTTTGATTTTTCAGACCGAAATTTGAGTTTTTTTTGGGATTTTTAATGGTAAAAATTTGGGATTTTTGGGAGGATTTGTAATGGTAAAATCTGTGATTTCTGGTGAAAAATTCGAAAATTTTTGGGATTTGATTTTTTGGGGGGATTTTTGGTCAAAAAATTCCAAAATTTGGGGGATTTTTAATGTAAAAATTTGGGATTTTTTTGTCAAAAATTTGGATTTTTTAGGAGTTTTTAATGGTAAAATTTGGGATTTTTTGGTGATTTTTTTAAGGGCAAAACTTTGAATTTTTTGGTGAAAATTTGAATTTTCTTTTGTGTTTTTAATGGCAAAATTTGTGCCTTTTGGTAAAAAATTTGAATTTTTTTTGGGAATCTTTAATGTCAAAATTTAGGATTTCTTGGAAATTTATTTGCTCAATTTGGTCTCAAAATTTGGGAATTTTTACTCCAAAATTTGGAATTTTTCGGGATTTTTTAGCCTAAAATTTGGGAATTTTTCCAGAAAATCTGGTCCCAAATTTTGGGAATTTTCTGAGAATTTTGCCCCCAAAATTTGTGAATTTCTGAGGAAATTTGGTCCCAAAATTCAGAAATTTTCAGGGATTTTTTAGTCCAAAATTTGGAATTTTTGACAAAATTTGGCCCCAAAAATTCTGAAATTTTGGGGAATTTTGGTCCCAAAATGCTGAAATTTGAGAAAAATTTGGTCTGAAAATTCTGATTTTTTGGTAAAATTTACCCCAAAATTTGGGGTTTTTTAGGAAAATTCATCCCAAAATTCAGTATTTTTGAAACATTTGGACCCAAAATTCAGAATTTTAAAAAAAATTGATCCCAAAATTCAGAATTTTTTAGGAAATTCAGTCCAAAAATTCGGAATTTTTTTGAAAAATTTGTCCTAAAATTCACATTTTTTGAGAAAAATTCGTCATAAAATTCACATTTTTTAAGGAAATTTATCCCAAAATCCCCAATATTTTAAGAAACCAATCCCAAAATTCAAAATTTTTTAGGAAAATTGATCGAAAAATTAAAATTTCTTTTGAAAAATTTATCGTAAAATTCACATTTTTTGCGCAATTTTGGTCCCAAAATCCTCATTTTTTGATCAATTTTCACCATTTTTTCACCAAAATCGCTCCCAAATTTTGGATATTTTTTTGAAAAATGGAATTTTGGGGAAACTTTTTAGGAATTTTTTGACCCTGCATGAAGAAGGAGCCGGGGAAACAAAGTTGGGAATTTCCCAGGAAAATTGATCCCAAAATTTTGAATTTTTCAAGAAAATTCAGCCAAAAATTCAGATTTTTAAGGAAAATCAATCCAAAATTCCGAATATTTTAGGAAATTGGTTCCCAGAATTCAGATTTTTTTAGGAATTTCAGTCCAAAAATTCAGAATTTTTTGAGAAAATTCATCCTAAAATTCAGATTTTTTAAGAAAAATTCGTCCTAAAATTCATTTTTTTTGTGAAAATGCTCCCAAAATTCAGGAATTTTTAGGAAATTTTCCCAAAATTCAATTTTTTTTGGAAAATTGATCCTAAAATTCACAATTTTGAGCAAATCCAGTCCAAAAATTCAGATTTGTTTGAGAAAAATTTGTCGTAAAATTCGCATTTTTTGGCCCTAAAATCGTCATTTTTTGATCAATTTTCACCTTTTTTTTGGAGAATCCATCCCAAAATTTCTATTTTTTTGGAAAATTGGAATTTAATAAAAATTCCATAAATTTTTGGGGAATTTTCTGACCTTGCATGAAGAAGGAGCCGTGGAAACAAAATTTGGAATTTGCCAGGAAAATTTGGTCCCAAAATTCAGACTTTTCCAAGAATTTTGGGTTCCAAATTATGGGAATTTTCTGAAAATTTTTATCTCAAAATTTTGGAATTTTTGAGGAAATTTGGTCCCAGAAATTCTGAAATTTTAAGAAAATTTAGTCCAAAAATTCAGGTTTTTTTGCAAAATCAACCCCCAAAATTGGGTTTTTTACGGAAAATTCATCCCAAAAAATCAGAATTTTTTAGGAATTTCATCCTAAAATTCAGATTTTTTTAGGAAATTGGGTCCAAAATTTCAGAATTTTTCTGGAAATTCCGTCCAAAAGTTCCCAATTTTTTTTTGGAATTTCCGTCCAAAAATTCACTTTTTCTTGAGAAAATTCATCCTGAAATTCACATTTTTGCACAAAAATTGGTCCAAAATTCAGAGGTTTTTTTTAAATTGTTCCCAAAATTCCAAATTTTTGGGAAAATTGATCCCAAAATTCAGAATTTCTTTGAAAAAATCGCCCTAAAATTCACATTTTTTGCGCAATTTTGGCCCTAAAATCCTCATTTTTTGACCAATTTTCACCATTTTTTTAAAAAACGAATCCCCAAATTTGTGGTTTTTTGGGAAAAGTGGAATTTTGGGGAAAATTGTAGGAATTTGCTGACCTGGCACGAAGAAGGAGCCGGCGAAGGCGGCGCCGCCCTTGGAGGCGAAGGCGGCCGAGTCGCGGCTGAACTCGGCCGGGCTGGCGGACGGAGCGTACACCTGGCAACGGGGCGAAAAACGGCCGGTTTGGGCAAAAGTGTACGGGCAGGGGGAATGCGGGAATGGGGGAAAGTGGGACGTTTTGGCAAAAAATTGGGGAAAATGAGAATTTTTGGGGAAAATAGGGGAAGAATGGGGAAAAATTGGGGAAAAATTGGGGGAAATTGGGGAAAAATTGGGGGGAAAATGGGGAAAAAATGGGGAAAAATTGAGATTTTTTGGGGAAAATTTGTAATTTTGGGGGTAAAATTGGGGGAAAAAATTGGGATTTTGGGAAAAATATTGGGGGAAAATTGGGGGGAAATTGAGATTTTTTTTGGGATTTTTTGGGGAGAATTTGGAATTTTTAGGGGGGAAAATTGGGGGAAATCGGGATTTTTTCAGGGAAAATTTGGGATTTTTTGGGGGAAAATTGGGGGAAAAACTGGGGATTTTGACAAAAATATTGAAGGAAAAATAAAGGAAAAATGGGGGAAATTTTGCGGAAAAACGGGGAAAAATGAGGGATTTTAGGAAAAATATTGGGGGAAAATTGGGGGGAAAAATGGGGATTTTGACAAAAATATTGCATGAAAATAAAGGAAAAATGGGGGAAATTTTGCGGAAAAACGGGGAAAAATGAGGGATTTTAGGAAAAATATTGGGGGAAAATTGGGGGGGAAAATGGGGAAAAAATGGGATGTTTTGGGGAAAATTAAGATTTTTTGGACAAAAATCGAGGAAAAATTGGGGGAAAATCGAGAAAAAAAAGAGATTTTTTTGGGGAATTTTTTTGGGAGAATTTGTAATGTTTGGGGGGAAAATTGGGATTTTTTGAAGGAAAATTGTGGAAAAATTTGAATTTTTGGGGGGAATATTGGGGAAAAATCGGGGGAAAAATTGGGGAAAAATTTGGATTTTTTGGAGGAAAATTGGGGAAAAAATTGACAAATTCCCAGAAATTCCCAAACAAAACCCCCAAATTTATTCTGAATTTATTTCCCACTTATTCCCATTTATTTCCCATTTTATTCCGAATTCATTCCTAATTTTTTCCAATTTATTCTCATTAATTTCCTAAATTATTCCTAATTTATTCCTAATTAATTCTGAATTTATTCCTAGCTTATTTTCATTTATTTTCTATTTTATTCTGAATTTATTCCTTATTTAATCCTAATTTATTCCCATTTAATTCCTATTTTATTTCCATTTAATTTATTTCCATTTAATTTCTAATTAATTCCCATTTTATTCCTGATTAATTCCCATTTAATATCCATTAATTGTCCTATTTTATTCCCATTTAATTCCCAATTAATTCCCAATTAATTTCAATTTAATTTCTAATTAATTCCGTTTTATTTCCATTTATTTTCCAATTTATTTCCAATTAACCCTAATTAATTTCTATTTCATTTCCATTTTATTTCTAATTAATTTTTCATTTAATTTCCCTTTAATTTCTAATTAATTTGCATTTTATTTTCAATAATTCTCATTTTATTCCATTTAATTTCCTAATTTATTCCTAATTAATTTCCATTTTATTTCAAATTTATCCCTAATTAATTTCCATTTTATTTCCTATTTATTTCTAATTAATTCCCATTTTATTCCTAATTAATTCCCATTTAATTTCCATTAATTTTCCTATTTTATTCCCATTTAATTCCCATTTAATTTCTAATTGATTCCCATTTTATTTCTATTTAATTTCTAATTAATCTCTATTTAATTTCAATTTTATTTCTAATTAATTCCCATTTTTATTTCCATTTAATTTCTAATTTCTATTTAATTTCAATTTTATTTCTAATTAATTCCCATTTAATTTCCCTTGAATTTCTGATGAATTTCTAATTAATTTCCCATTTTATTTCCATTTAATTCCAAATTAAATTCCAATTAATTCCCATTTAATTTCAACTTATTTCCTACCAAAATCCCAAATTTCCCCAAAATTCAAATATTCGCCCACGCTCATTGCATAATTCCATATTCACGCCCTCATTTGCATACCCAGCCCTATCTGCATATTGCTTTCTTGATTATTTACCCATATTTTATGAATTTATTGATTGAATTTCCTCTTTTATTTCACATTAACTTCGAATTTTGATTTATTTTTAATTATTTCAAATTAATTTTTCATTAACTCTTTATTTATTGATTTTAATTTCACGTTTTCAATTTTATTCCCAATTACTTCCAATTTTAATCCCTATTAATTAAAGATTTTATTCCTAATTCATTTTCAATTTATTCCCAATTAATTCCAATCTTATTTGTAATTAATTTTATTTTTTTCCTGATTAATTTTCAATTTCATTCCCATTAATTACAAATTTATTCCCCAATTAATTCTAATTTTATTTCTGATAAATTTTAATTTTATTCCTAATTAATTTTCAATTTATTCCTAATAAATTTCAAATTTTATTCCCAATTAATTATGAATTTTATTTCCAATTATTCTCAATTCTATTCCCAATTAATTCCAATTTTATTTCCAATTCATTACAGTAATTAATTGCAATTAATAAATATTATTAATTCAATTAATTGGAATTTTCTGCTCCATTTCCCTTGGGTCCTGTCCTTTTTATTAATCAATTAATTATTATTTATTATCATTAGTTATTAATTAATAAGTATTACTAATCAATACAAATTCATGAAATAACTACAAATAATTATTAGTTCATATTATTTAATTAAATAATTGGATTTTAATGTAATTTCGATTAATCCCATTTCTATTAAATCAATATTCACTCTAATTACTGTTAATTAATAGTATTTAATTAAGCAATTCATTTAAAATGCAACTTTATTAATTAATATTCAGAATAATTATTACTAATCAATATGATTTAATTAAAATGTTAATTTAAAAGTAATTTCATTAATTTTATTTCTATTTAATTAATAGCCATAATTATGATTAATTAATAATTAATTTTAATACAATTCACATCCATTTTATTTGTATTTCATTAATATTTTTTAATTAATTACTTAATTAAATAATTCCAATTTTAGATGTTTCCTATTAATTCCATTCTTATTTAATTAATATTCACCATAATTAATCTTAATTTCTATCGATTACCTTTATTCCATGTAATTTCCATCAATTCCATTTGTGTTTAATTAATAATTTGCATAAATCCAATTAATTTCCATTATTTAATTAAACAATTATAATCTTAATTTTTTATTAATTATATTTATATTTAGTTAATATCTAAATTATTTTCTAATAAATTAATAAGCCCATTTTATTATAATCAGGTAAATAAATATTTAATATCGATATTTAAAATGCTAATTAATATTCAAATTATGTCCCAGCTCATTAATATTCGTTAATCATTAATATTCAATTTCCAGCTTGAATTTTAATTAATATTTCTTTAATTAATCAATGTGCGCCAATCAATTCCTGATTAATTAATGTTTAATATCAATATTTATACTCCATAATCAATATTTAATATATTCCACACATATGCAAATATATGCAAATTCGCTGTGGAATATTGAATGAATATTTAATTATCATCAATATTTTCAATCAGATTAATTTCCTGAAGATTAATCGATAATTAATCTCGATAATTAATATTTAATAGATTTTGTGCCTATGTAAATATATGCAAATTAGAAACTGAATATTCGTTAATAGCTAATTTCCATAATTAAATCAATTCTTTTCATTAATTGTTTAATATTTAACATCTTGAACATCAGATTAATCAATATTCAATATTGATAATTAATAGCGGTAATTAATATTTAATAAATTTCACATCTGTGTAAATATATGCAAATTCAAAATTTAATACTCATGAATATTTAACTTCTTCATCTAATCCAGCGATTTTTTCCTGTTAATATTTAATAATCGATTCATTCTCAGATTAATCAATATTTAATAGCGATAATTAATGTCTAATAAATTCTGTCTATGCAAATGTATGCAGATTAGACAATGCATACTCATGAATATTTAATTTCCATATCTATTACATAATTTTATACCTATTAATATTTAATCTCTGATTATTAAAGTCAATATTGGATTAATAATTACTTAATATTGATTTTTAATATAAATAATTGTTGATATATTTCATGAGCATGTAAATGTATGCAAATTATCCACAACTATTAAAATTTCCATATTTAATACGTGAGCTGATTTTGACACATTCATTAAATATCTGATTAGTCAATAATTAATACTTAATATCGTAATTAATATTTCATTTATCTCACATCAATGCAAATATATGCAAATTTGCACTTGAATATTCATATTTAATTTCCCTATTTAAAGCATCAATTAATTCCTATCAATATTTAATAGCCCAGTGATAGATTTAATATCGGATTAATCAATAATTAATATTGATAATAAATATTTGATGTCTTTCAGTGATGAAAATGTATGCAAATTAGAGATTGCATATTCATGAATATTTGATTTCTTTCCCTAATCCAGCAATTTTCTCCTATCAATATTTAATAATCGATTCATAGATCCAATATCAGATTAATCAATATTTAATATCGATAATTAATCTTTAATATAGTTTGTGGCTAGGTAAATGTATGCAAATTAGAGATTGAATATTAATTAATATTGAATTTCTACATTCCACCCAATTATTCCTATCAACATCCAATTAATAGATTAAAGATTGGATTAATCATTATTCAATATTGATAATTAATATTGAAAATTAAAAGTTAAAATGTTTCTCACTTATGCTAATATATGCAAATTAGAGACTAAATATTCATTAATATTTAATTTATCTATTTTATTGATTGCTTATCATTATTATATTATCAATTTAATATTTAGTATTAATATATTAAGAGTATCATTAATTAATTTAATATTAAAATTCCTTTAATCTAATTAATTCCACACTAATTAAGATGTAATATCTTCATTTATATCCGTAATTAATCAGCATTAAATGTCCATTAAATATCATAATTTATTACAATATTCATTATTGGATTTTAATATTTAATTAATATTTAGCATCTCCAATTAATTACTTTATTAATAAATATTAATTATTGATTAATTATAATAATCAATTAAATATCAATATTCATGATCGGCTTTTAATATGTAATCAATAATTAATATCTCAATTTATTCCCATTTTAAATTGCTAGTAATTATCGGTTTAATTGCTATTAATGATCGAGTTAAGCAAATTAATCAATAAAAATCAATATTAATTATCAGTGATTATTAATTATTAATATTTCATCAATATTTCAATGATTAATCAATATCAAATATCGATTCAATAAAATTAATCAAGTCTCAATATTAATTATCAGATTTTATCTAATTAATTGATGTTTAATAATACATTAATTTGTTACTTAACTAATTACTTATTGATTAATAATTAATCCATTCTTATTTCAAATTTCCTATTGATTGATCAATATTTATTGATTATTGATTATTTATTGACTAATTCATATAATATCAATTTATTCATTAATTGATCCATTAATTAATCAGTTCATTAATTAATTGATTTGTTAATTAATCCTTTCATTCTCCCTGATCAATCTTGATTGATTTCCGAGCATTGATTAATTATCAATCAATCCCAGATATTGATTGATTGACTTCCAATATCCTACAGTGATTAAATTCCAATATTGATTGATTGATTGATTGATTAATTAGCTGAATTGTAATATCTAAGATTGATTGATTGAGTTCCAATATCCAAAATGGATTGATTGATTGATTGATTGATTGATTTCCAATATTAATTGTTTGATTGATGGATGGATTGATTGATTGAGTGATTGATTGAGTTTTAATAACCAGGATTGATTGATTGATTATCTCCTTCCAATATACTTGATTCATTGATTGATTGATTGATTGATTTTCAATGCCCACTATCGATCTCTGGATTGATTGATTCATTTCCAATATAGAACATTGATTGATTGATTGATTCCTTTATTGATTGGTTGGTTTCCTAACTTCCCATATTGTTCAATTGACTTTTTAAATTAATTTATTTCCTATTTACCCATATTGATTGATTGATTATTGATCAATTGATTCCTTTTCTGCTTGATCTCCTTCTTCCCAATATTGACTAATTGATTGATTGATTACTGATTAATTCCTTTACTGGTTTTTTTAATTTCCTTATTACCAATACTGATTGACTATTGCTTTATTTACTTATTGATTTCCTCATTACCAATATTGACTGATTGATTATTGATTATTGACCGATTCCTTTATTGATTTCCTTCCCAAATAAAGGAAAATACCAATACCAATGGACTGATTGATTTATTGATTTCTTTCCAAACCCATCACTGATTGATTGATTGATTGATTGATTGACTGAATGAAAGATTGACTGATTATTGGTTATTGATCCCCCTGGATCCCAAATTCCTGCTGGAAACAATCCCAAATCCTGACCCTTGGAGCCCCCTGGAATTCTGGGCATTGATTGATTGATTGATTGATTATTGATCCCAATAAAAACCTTCATTGCCAAAAATCCCCGAGGAGCAGGAAAAAAATGGGGGGAAATGGGAAAAAATGGGGGGAAAATGGGGAAAAAATGGGAAAAATTGGGGAAAAAATTGGGGGAAAATTGGGAGAAAAATGGAAAAAATTGTGAAAAATTGTGGGGAAAATATGGAAAAATTGGGGGAAAATGTGGGGGAAAATGGGGGAAAATTTGTGGAATATTGGGAAAAAATTGGGGGGAAATGAGGGAAAATTGGGGAAATTTTGGGGGAAAATGGGAAAAAATTGGAGGAAAAAAGGGGGAAATTAGGGAAAAATTGGGGCAAAAATGGGGGAAAATTTGGGGTAAAATGAGGGGAAATTGAGGGAAAATTGGGAAAAAATTGGGGGAAAAGGGGCAAAATTGGGAGGAAAATTGGGGGAAATTGGGAAAATTTGGTGTGGGAAAACTGGACAAAAATTGGGGAGAAAAGGGGGAAATTAAGGAAAAGTTGGGACAAAAATGGGGGGAAATTTGGGCAAAAATGGGGAGAAAAATGGGCAAAAAGAGGAAAAATTGGGAAAAAGTTGGAGGGGAAAATGGGAAAAATGGGGGGGAAATGGAAAAATTGGTGAAAAAATAGGGGAAAATTGGAAAAAAATTGGGGAAATTTGAGGAACAGTTGGGGGAAAGGAGAAAAATTGGTGAAAAACTGGGGGGGAAATGGGGAAAAAAAGGAAAATTGGGAAAAAGTTGGAGGGAAAATGGGGGAAAAATTGGGACTAAAAGACAGAAAATGGGAGAAAATTGGGGAAAATTTGGGGATAAAAACTGGGGGAAAAGGCAAAAAAAAAAATATAAAAACCAAGAATTGGGAATTACAGCCTCAAAACTCTGAACATCCTTTGGGGATTTCACTGCAGACCAACTTTTGCAGAAAACTCCATGAAAAAACAGGGAACAATCCAATCTTTTTTAGTTTTTACGTATTTTTAGGGGGTTTTTTTGAGATTTTTTTTGTTATTTTCCCACATCCTGCCCTGCATTCCTCCCGAAATATCCCAGCAAAGCGAAATAAATGGAAATAATCAATCCCAGCTTCTCCCTCAAACCAACTTCTCCCTCAAACATTCCCAAATTAATTTTTTTTCCCCTCGAAAAATTCCCATTTTTCCCTCCAGATGGCGAGCGTACCCTTTTGCCGTCGATTTTTGCCAAAAAAAATCCAAGAATTCGCTGCTTCCTTCGGACTTTTTTTTCCCCCCCTCACAACTTTTCCTGAGGGGGAAAGCGGCGAAAAGGCGGGAAAAAAGCGCGGGAAAAAAAAGCGCGGGAAAAGAAGCAGCGCAGCGCTTACCGCCGTGCAGTACAAGAGGGAACCGCGGCCCGAGAGGAACATCGGCAATGTTCGGTGCCGTTCGGCAAAGATCGGGAACGCCGCGGTGGGGGTTCGGCTTCGGAGCCGCTCGGGTTCGGAACCGTTCGGAGCCACTCGGGTTCGGAACCGTTCGGAGCCGCTCGGGTTCGGAACCGTTCGGAGCCGCTCGGGTTCGGCTTCGGCTCCGCTCGGCCGCGCCCCGCTCGGCTCCGCCCCCGCCCCCTCACGGCCCCCACGGAAAAAAAAAAGGCAAAAAAAAAACCGGCAAAAAAAAAGGCAAAAAAGTGGGAAAAAACCGGGATGGGGAGTGGGGGATGCGGCCGTGGAGATTGCACCTCGCTTTTTGCTCACTTCTTGGCCTTTTTTCCCATTTTTTTCTGGTGTTTTCCCCCTTTTTGCCGCTTTTCCTTCTTCCCGATTTTTTCTCTTTCCCCGTTTTCTTCACTCTTCCTCTGCTTTTTTCTCCCTCATTTCCCTTTTCTCCTTCTTCCTTTCCCAACTTTCTCCCTCTTTTTTCCCCCTCCCCCATTCCTCTTCCTTTACTTTCCCTTTTCTCCTTTTTATATCCTTTCCTTTCCTTTCCTTTCCTTTCCTTTCCTTTCCTTTCCTTTCCTTTCCTTTCCTTTCCTTTCCTTTCCTTTCCTTTCCTTTCCTTTCCTTTCCTTTCCTTTCCTTTCCTTTCCTTTCCTTTCCTTTCCTTTCCTTTCCTTTCCTTTCCTTTCCTTTCCTTTCCTTTCCTTTCCTTTCCTTTCCTTTCCTTTCCTTTCCTTTCCTTTCCTTTCCCTCCCCTTTTTATATTTTCCCTTGTCCCTCCCCTTTTTATATTTTTCTTTCCTTTCCCTCCCCTTTTTATATTTTCTCTTCTTTTCCTTCCCCTTTTCCTCATTTTTAATTTTTTTTTTTTCTCTTTTTTCTTTTATTTCTCTCCCCTTTCTTTTTAGGATTTGCCGGTTTTATTTTCATGGGGTTTTTTTCCTGTTTTGGGGTCTCCATTTTGTGGGGTGGGAGAGGGAAAAGCGTGAAGGGAAAAGGGAGAGGGAAAATCGTGAGGGGAAATTGTGAGGGGGAAATCGTGAGGGGAAAAGGGAGAGGGGAAAAGGGAGAGGGGAAAGGGAGAGGGAAAATCGTGAGGGGAAAAGGGAGAGGGGAAATCGTGAGGGGAAATCGTGAGGGGAAAAGGGAGAGGGAAAATCGTGAGGGGAAATCGTGAGGGGAAATCGTGAGGGGAAAAGGGAGAGGGGAAATCGTGAGGGGAAATCGTGAGGGGAAAAGGGAGAGGGAAAATCGTGAGGGGAAATCGTGAGGGGAAAAGGGAGAGGGAAAATCGTGAGGGGAAATCGTGAGGGGAAATCGTGAGGGGAAATCGTGAGGGGAAAAGGGAGAGGGAAAATCGTGAGGGGAAATCGTGAGGGGAAATCGTGAGGGGAAAAGGGAGAGGGAAAAGGGAGAGGGAAAATCGTGAGGGGAAAAGGGTGAGGGAAAAGCGTGAGGGGAAAAGTGTGAGGGGAAAAGGGAGAGGGAATAGGGAGAGGGAAAAGGGAGAGAGGAAAATGGAGAGGGAAAATCATGAGGGGAAAAGGGAGAGGGGAAAATGGAGAGGGAAAAGCGTGAGGGGAAATCGTGAGAGGAAAAAGGAGAGGGAAAAGGGAGAGGGAAAAGTGAGACGGGGAAAAATAGCCCCAAAAATCCAGATTTTAACCCCAAAAACTGAGATGAAATGGTCCCAAAACCCCAGATTTTAAGCCCGAAAACTGAGATAAATTTGCCCCAAAAATCCAGACTTTAACCCCAGAAACTGAGATAAAATGGCCCCAAAAGTCCAGATTTTAACCCCAAAAACTGAGATAAACCAGGCCTAAAACGAGTTCTAAGTGATCGTTTAAAATTCTTCTCCTGTTCCTAAAGGTGGGATTGAAATCGCAAAATTATCCTAAAAATTTGGGATGGAAATCCTAAAAATTTGGGATTAAAATCCTAAAATTATCCCAAAATTTGGGATTGAAATCCTAAAATTATCCCGAAAATTTGGGATTGAAATCCTAAAATTATCCTAAAAATTTGGATTGAAATCCTAAAATTATCCCAAAAATTGGGATGGAAATCCTAAAAATATCCCAAAAAGATCCTACAAATTTTTTTGGGATCTCATTTCCCCCCAATATTTTTATGGGATTAATTTTTCCCAAAATATTTTTATAGGATTATTTTTCCCATAATATTTTTATAGGATCATTTATCCCCATAATACTTTTATAGGATTATTTTTCCCTAAATATTTTTATAGGATTATTTTCCCCTAAATATTTTTATGGGATCCCATTTTTCCCAAAATATTTTTATAGGATTATTTTCCCCATATTATTTTTCCCAAAAATATTTTTATAGGATTATTTTCCCCTAAATATTTTTATAGGATTTTTTTTCCCATAATATTTTTATGGGATCATTTATCCCCAAAATATTTTAATGGGATAATTTCCCCTAAAATATTTTATAGGATTATTTTTCCCATAATATTTTTATGGGATCATTTATCCCAAATATTTTTATAGGATAATTTTTCCCATATTATTTTTATAGAATTATTTTTCCCAAAATATTTTTATAGGATAATTTTCCCCTAAATATTTTTATAGGATTATTTTCCCCAGAATATTTTTATGGGATCATTTTCCCCAAAAAATATTTTTCTAGGATTATTTTTCCCCAATATTTTTATAGGATTATTTCCCCCAAAATATTTTATAGGATTATTCTTCCCAAAATATTTTTATAGGATTATTTTCCCCAAAATATTTTATGGGATCATTTATCCCAAAATATTTTTATGGGATCATGTATCCCAAAATATTTTTATGGGATTATTTTTCCCCAAAATATTTTATAGGATTATTTTTCCCCAATATTTTTATAGGATTATTTTTCCCAAAATATTTTTTCAGGATTATTTTCCCCAAAATATTTTATGGGATTTTTTTGCCCTAAATATTTTTAGGATCGTTTCTCCCCCACCAATTCCAAACCCCGCACGGCGCGCGAAGGGTTAACAGCCATATGCTCCCTAATTAGCAGCTTCCTTAATGAACCTGACGAGGAAAAAAAGGACAAAAATCCCCCAAAAAAAGGAATTTTTTGGGATTTGTTTTTTTAATTTTTGGGATCAGGGAGAATTGGGATCGGGGATTTTTTTAGGATTTTTTGGGGGTTTTTTGGGATTTTTTGGGGTTTTTTTGGGATTTTTTTCCCTCCTCCTCCATCCATCAAAGGAGGTTTTGGCAAACATGAAACCGCGGCGATTATGTATGCATGATTTCATCTGCAACTCATTAATATGCAAATGTATGCATATGTTAGTTACTAAATTAAAAATGCAAAGAAGCCCTTCTGGTGATTCTCCAAATTTGGGGGTTTTTGTTTGTTGTAGCAACGTTTTGGGGGGAAAAAAATATAAAAAAGGGGAAAGTTTTGGGGGAAAAGATTTTTTGGGAACCTGTTGCAAAAAAAGTCCGAAATCCCCAAAAAAATCCTATAAAAAATAGGGAAAAAATGGGAGCGGGAGGGGATTTGGGATCCTAAAAATTCCAGGGGCTGGGATCCCAAAAATTCCAGGATCTGACCCCAAATAATTCCAGGATTCCGACCCCAAAAATTCCAGGAATTTGGGATCCTAAAAATTCCAGGATTATGGGATTCCGACGCCAAAAATTCCAGGATTCCGACCCCAATAATTCCAGGACTCGACCCCAAATAATTCCAGGATTTCGACCCCAAAGAATTCCAGGATTCCGACCCCAAATAATTCCAGGATCTGACCCCAAATAATTCCAGGATCCCAATGAATAATTCCAGGATTTCAACCCCAAATAATTCGATGATCTGACCCCAAATAATTCCAGGATCTGACCCCAAAAATTCCAGGATTCCGACCTCAAACATTCCAGGATTCAACCCCAAAAACTCCAGGATTCTGACCCCAAAAATTCCAGGATTCTGACCCCCAAAAATTCCAGGATCTGACCCCAAATAATTCCAGGATTTCGACCCCCATAATTCGAGGATCTGACCCCAAAAATTCCAGGATTCAACCCCAAAAATTCCAGGAATTTGGGATCCTAAAAATTCCAGGGTCTGGGGTTCCAACGCCAAAAATTCCAGGAATTTGGAATCCCAAAAATTCCAGGATTATGGGATTCCAACCCCAAAAATTCCAGGATCTGACCCCAAATAATTTCAGGATCCCAATGAATAATTCCAGGATTCCGACCCCAAAAATTCCAGGATTCAATCCCAATAATTCCAGGATCTGACCCCAAATAATTCCAGGATTCCGACCCCAATAATTCGAGGATCTGACCCCAAATAATTCCAGGATTCAGGGATCCCAATAATTCAAAAATCCCCAAAGGAAGCACAGTCCCAAATGAGCCACAATCCCAAAGAATGAGCCACAATCCTAAATAAGCGAGGCACAATCCCAAAGGAAGCGGAATCCTAAATAAGGAACGAGAATCCCAAAGGAATCAGAATCCTAAATAAGGAACCGGAATCCCAAAGGAACCGGAATCCCTATCCCAAATCCCAAATCCACAACCCCACATGAGCCAGAATCCCAAATAAACGAACCGGGATCCAAAAAAACCCGGAATCCCAAATAATGAACGGGAATCCTAAAGAATCCCAATCCCAAATCCCAAATCCACAATCCCAAATGAGCCAGAATCCTAAAGAAGGAACCGGAATCCCAAAGAATGAACCACAATCCTAATCCCAATCCCAAATCCACAACCCCAAAGAATGAACCAGAATCCCCAAGGAACCAGAATCCTAAATAATGAATGAGAATCCCAAATGAGCCGGAATCCTGATCCCAAATCCCAAGTCCACAATCCCAAAGGAGCCGGAATCCCAAAGGTACCACAATCCCAAATAATGAATCTCAATCCTAAAGAATCCCAATCCCAAATCCACAATCCCAAATGAACCAGAATCCCAAAGGAATCAGAATCCTAAATAAGGAACTGGAATCCCAAAGGAAACGAAATCCTAAATAAGGAACCAGAATCCTAAAGAATCTCAATCCCAAATCCTAAATCCACAATCCTAAAGGAGCCAGAATCCCAAATAATGAACCGGAATCCCAAAGGAACCAAGTTCTGATTCTAATCCCGGTTCTAATCCCGGTTCTGCTCCTAATCCCGGTTCTAATCCTGGTTCTGCTCCTGGTCCTAATCCCAGTCCTGATCCTAATCCCCATCCTGTTCCTAATCCCGGTCCTGATTCCAGTCCTGATCCTAATCCTGGTTCTAATCCCGGTTCTGCTCCTAATCCTGGTTCTAATCCCAGGTTCTGATCCTAATCCTGGGTCTAATCCCGGTTCTGATCCTAATCCTGGTTCTAATCCCAGGTTCTGATCCTAATCCTGGTTCTAATCCCAGGTTCTGATCCTAATCCCGGTTCTAATCCTGGTTCTGATCCTAATCCTGGTTCTAATCCCGGTTCTGATTCTAATCCTGGTTCTAATCCTGGTTCTGCTCCTAATCCTGGTTCTAATGCCGGTCCTGATCCTAATCCTGGTTCTAATCCCGGTTCTGATCCTAATCCTGGGTCTAATCCCGGTTCTGATCCTAATCCTGGTTCTGATCCTAATCCCGGTTCTAATCCCGGTTCTGCTCCTAATCCCGGTTCTAATCCCGGTTCTGCTCCTAATCCCGGTTCTAATCCCGGTTCTGATCCTAATCCTGGTTCTAATCCAGGTTCTGATCCTAATCCTGGTTCTAATCCCAGTCCTGCTCCTAATCCTGGTTCTAATCCCGGTTCAAATCCCGGTCCTGCTCCTAACCCTAACCCTGGTCCTAAACCTGGTTCTAATCCTACTCCTAATCCCGGTCCTAATCCTGGAACGAGGGAATCCCTCCGGAAATCAATCCTGGATTTTCCATCCAAAAATTGAGGCACAATTGATATTATAATGATATGCAAATGAGGTGGGGTCGGTATGCAAAGTGTATGCAAATGAGGCGGTGTTCAATCTCAACTCTATGCAACTAATACTGGATCAATAGTGGAATGATATGCAAATGAGGTGGTATCGATATTAGAACTATATGTAAATTAGGCTGCACCAATATCAATATGATATGCAAATGAGCTGGTATCGATACCAGAACTATATGCAAATGAGGCAGGGTTGATATGCAAAGTGTATGCAAATGAGGCGCTAATCAAGATCCATGCTGTGCGAATAAGACTGGATCAATATCAGACTGATATGCAAATGAGGTGGTATAAATATCAGAACAATATGCAAATGAAGCTGTGCCGATATCAATATGATATGCAAACGAGGTGGTATCAATATCAATGCTATATGCAAATAAAGCAGTATCGATATCAGAACTGTATGTAAATGAGGCATTGTTAATATCAGAATGATCGGCAAATGAGGCGGGGCCGATATGCAAAGGGCATGCAAATGAGGTGATGTTCAATCTCAGTTCTATGTGAATAAGACTGGATCAATATCGGAATGATATGCAAATTAGGCTGTGCCGATATCAGAATGATATGCAAATGAGGTGGTATCGATATCAGAACTATATGCAAAGGAGGTGGGGGCTGATATGCAAATTGTATGCAAATGAGGCACTGATCAATATCCATGCTGCGTGAATAAGACTGCATCAAGATCAGACTGATATGCAAATGAGGCGGTATCGATATCAGAACTATGTGCAAATGAGCCTGCGCCAATATCAATGTGATATGCAAATGAGGTTCTATCAATAGCAGAACTATATGCAAATGAGGGGGTGCTGATATCAGGATGATATGCAAATGAAGCACCATCAATATCAGAACTCCATGCAAATGAGACCGTGCTGATATCAATATATGCAAATGGGGCTATCAATATCAAAACTATAGGCAAATGTGATTATATCAGTAGTGTATGCAAATGAGGTTGTATCGATAGCCGAACGATATGCAAATGTGACTGCATAAATATCAATCGCATATGCAAATGGGGCTGTATTGGTATCAGAACTCTATGCAAATGAGGCTGTATCGATACCACAACGACATTCAAATGAAGCACTATCAAGATCAGAATCGTATGCAAATGAGGTGGTACCAATACCACAATTATATGCAAATGAGGCTGTATCAATACCAATAGTATATGCAAATGAGGCAGTCAATATCAGAATATTAAAATTAAGCACATCAGAATTGTATGCAAATGAGACTATCGATACCAGAACAATATGCAAATTAGCCACTCTCAATATCAACAGTATATGCAAATGAGGCTGTATTGATATCAGAATAATATGCAAATGAGGTATAACATCTATCACAATTGTGTGCAAATGAGGCAGTATCAACACCCAAAATATATGCAAATGAGGCGGGATCGATACCCAAAACACATGCAAATGAGGCTGGATCAATACCCAAACGATACGCAAATGAGGCACGATATCGATCACAAATGTATGCAAATGAGGCACTATCAACACCAGTACCATGAGGGTCTATTGATAATAGAATATGCAAATGAGGCAGGATCAATACCCAAACGATATGCAAATGAGGCACGGTGTCTATCAAAAATATATGCAAATGAGGCGGCATCAAGAGCAATGCCATAAGGTTCTATTAATAATTGAATATGGAAATGAGGAAATATTGATACCCAAAATTTATGCAAATGAGGTGGGCTTGACACCTAAATTATATGCAAATGAGGTCTTCCATCTATCACAATCATATGCAAATGAGGCAGCATCAAGAGCAATACCGTCAGGTTCTATTGATAATAGAATATGCAAATGAGGCCACATCACTACCCAAAATTTACGCAAATGAGGCTGGATCGATACCCAAATGATATGCAAATGAGGCCGAATATCATTTTACAACAACCAAACCCAAAAATTCGAATCCAAACTCATTAAAATTCAAATTTTTCCCTCATTTCCTAAACATTCCCCCAATTCCTTCTGGGATTTTTTGGGATTTCCACCCAAAAATCCCCAAAAATCCAAAAAAATCCCAAAAACCCAAAAAATCCCAAAATTTTTTCCGTTAAAAACCCAAAAATCCCAAAAATAAAAAAAAATCCTAAAAAAACCCCAAAAAATCCCAAAAATATACTAAAAAAATCCTAAAAAAACCCTAAAAAATCCCAAAAACCCCAAAACCCCCAAAATCCAAAAAAACCCAAAAAAAAATCCCAAAAAATCCCCAAAAATCCCCAAAGAAATCCTAAAAAAATCCAAAAAAGTCGTAAAAAATAAAAAAAATCCTAAAAAATCCCAAAAAATCCCAAAAATCCTAAAAAAATCCCAAAAAACCCCCAAAAACCCAAAAATAAAAAAACCCCAAAATCCCCAAAAAATCCCAGAAATCCTAAAAAAACCCCAAAAAATCCTAAAAAATCCCCAAAAAAATCCCCAAAAAATCCTAAAAAAAATCCCGAAAAAATCCTAAAAAAAATCCCAAAAATCCTAAAAAAACCCCAAAAAAATCCCAAAAAATCCCCAAAAAATCCCAATAAAATCCTAAAAAATATCCTAGAAATATCCTAAAAAATCCCCCCAAAAATCCTAAAAAAAACCCCAAAAATCCTAAAAAAATTCTAAAAAAATCCCCAAAACCCCAAAAAAATCCCCAAAACTTTCGGGAACTTACGGAGGACGGCAAACCCGGCGGAACCTTCCGGACTTTTTTTGTCTGAACTTCTGGAAAAAAGGGGAAAATGGGATTTGGGGTTTTTGGTTAGAGGGGGTTTGATGGGGTTTTTAGGGGGTTTTGGGGTTTTTGGGGGGTTTTTGCGATTTTTGGGGGTTTTTGGGGGATTTTTTGGGGATTTTTTTGGATTTTTTTAGGATTTTTTGGGGATATTTGGGATTTATGGGGTTTTTTTTAGGATTTTTGGGGTTTTTGGGATTTTGGGGATTTGGGGTTTCGGGGATTTTTTTGGGGATTTTTTAGGATTTTTTGGGGGGTTTTCGCGATTTATGGGATTTTTTTTTTAGTATTTTTGGGGTTTTGGGATTTTTGGGGTTTTTGGGGTTTTGGTTATACGGGATTTTATGGGGGTTTGTGGGATTTTGGGGTTTTTGGGATTTTTTAGGATTTTTCTAGGATTTTTAGGATTTTTTTAGGATTTTGGGGATTTGGGGTTTTTTGGGGATTTTTGGGGGATTTTTTGGGGAGTTTTTTTAGGATTTTTCTAGGATTTTTTTAAGGATTTTTTTTAGGATTTTTTAAGGATTTTTTGGGATATTTTAGGATTTTTTAAGGATTTTTAAAGGATTTCTTTGGGATTTTTTGGGATTTATTTACATTTTCTGGGGATTTTTTGGGGGGATTTTTTTGGGATTTTTTTAGGATTTTTGGGGGTTTTGTGGTTTCTGGGATTTTTTGGGGATTTTTTGGGGATTTTTGGGATTTATGGGATTTTCAGGATTTATGGGATTTATAGGATTTAAGGGATTTAGGGGGTTTATGGGATTTTCCGTATTTTGGGGTTTTGGGGTCGCTCACCCATGGAGGAGCCGTGCAGGGGTCTCTGGGATTTATGGGATTTATGGGATTTTTTTTTATTTTTCGGATTTATGGGATTTAGGGGGTTTATGGTTTTTATGGGATTTTGTTGGGATTTTTTTTAGGATTTTTGGGAGTTATGGGATTTAGGGGATTTAGGGGATTTATGGTATTTTCAGGATTTATGGGATTTATAGGATTTAAGGGATTTAGGGGGTTTATGGGATTTAAGGGATTTATGGGATTTAAGGGATTTATTGGGATTTAGGGGATTTAGGTGATTTTTGGGATTTTGGGGTTGCTCCCCCCATGGAGGAGCCGTGCAGGGGTCTATGGGATTTATGGGATTTATGGGATTTATGGGATTTATGGGATTTATGGTTTTTATGGGATTTATGGGATTTAAGGGATTTATGGGATTTATGGTTTTTATGGGATTTATGGGATTTAAGGGATTTATGGGATTTATGGTTTTTATGGGATTTATGGGATTTATGGGATTTTCAGGATTTAAGGGATTTATGGGATTTGGGGTTTTTGGGGTCGCTCACCCATGGAGGAGCCGTGCAGGGGTCTCTGGGATTTATGGGATTTTCGGGATTTAAGGGATTTGGGGTTTTGGGGTCGCTCACCCATGGAGGAGCCGTGCAGGGGTCTCCGGCGCGCGCTGCCCCCGTACTGGTAGAACTGGGAGCCCGGCTTGCTGGGGGACAGCGCCCCGGGCGTGGCCAGCTCCATGTCCCCTCCCAGCAGGCTCTGCTGCACACGGAACAAGCGGCTCTGGCATCCCACCCCGATCCCGATCCCGATCCCAATCCCAAACCTGACCCTGATACCGATCCCAATCCCAACCCCGATCCCAACCCTGATCCCAACCCCGATCCTGATCCCAATCCCGATCCCAACCCCGATCCTGATCCCGATCCCAATCCCGATCCCAATTCCAATCCCAATTGCGATCCCAACCCTGATCCTGATCCAATCCCAACCCCAACCCCAATCCAAATCCCAATTCTGATCCCAATCCTGACCCCGATCCCAATCCCAACTCCAATCCCAGTCCTGATCCAGATCCCAATCCCAACCCCAATCCCAATCCTGATCCCGACCCCAATCCCAATCCCAACCCCAATCCCATCCCTGATCCCAACCCCAATCCTGATCCTGATTCTGATTCCAACTCCAATCCTGATCCCAATCCTGATCCCAATCCCAACCCCAATCCCAGTCCTAATCCCAACTCCAACCCCAATCTTGATCCAAATCCTGACCCCAATCCCAATCCTGATCCCGACCCCAATCCCAATCCTGATCCCAATCCCAACCCCAATCCCAGTCCTAATCCCAACTCCAACCCCAATCCTGATCCAAATCCTGACCCCAATCCCAATCCTGATCCCGACCCCAATCCCAATCCTGATCCCAATCCCAACCCCAATCCCAGTCCTAATCCCAACTCCAACCCCAATCCTGATCCAAATCCTGACCCCAATCCCAATCCTGATCCTGACCCCAATCCCAATCCTGATCCCAACCCCAATCCCAATCCCAATCCTGATCCTGATCCCAGCTCCAGTCCCAATTCTGACCGTGATCCCAATCCCAACCCCAATCCCATTCCTGATCCCAATCCCAATCCCGATCTTGATCCCAATCCCAATCCTGACCCTGATCCCAGCTCCAATCCCAATTCTGACCCTGATCCCAATCCCAATCCCAATCCTGATCCCAATCCCAACCCCAATCCCGATCCTAATCCTGATCCCAATCCCAACCCCAATCCTGACCCCAATCCCAATCCTGATCCTGACCCCAATCCCAATCCTGATCCCAATCCCAACCCCGATCCCGATCCTGATCCCAGTCCTGATCCCAATCCCAACCCCAATCCTGATCCTGATCCCAGCTCCAATCCCAATTCTGACCCTGATCCCAATCCCGACCCCAATCCCGATCCCGATCCCAACCCCAATCCCAGTCCCGATCTTGATCCCAATCCCAATCCTGACCCTGATCCCAATCCCGACCCCAATCCCGATCCTGATCCCAACCCCAATCCCAGTCCCGATCTTGATCCCAATCCCAATCCTGACCCTGATCCCAGCTCCAATGTATTCATTAATAAATCATGGATTAATGACAGAGCACTATATAGAATGCATTAAATACAGTGTATGGTGTTTGCAACGCATTAAATATAATAAAGTCCATGTAATATATTCAATATCGAATGTATTCAATATCTATAATGGATTCAATGTGATGCGGAAGGAACCCTAATTAGTGTGGAAGGAGCCCTAATTCATGGATTCTATATATAGCGTATTCAATATGTAATGGATCCAACATAGGATATATCAATATATAATATATTCAATGGGAAATGTACTCAATATGTCATATTTGCAATGTTTAATACAGTCGTTATATAATGTACTGAATATATAATATTCAGTATATAATATTCAGTAATACTGAATATATAATTTATAATATATTAAATATATAATGTATTCAATATAAAATACATTTAATATATAGCGTAGTCAATATATAATATATTCAATATGTAATACATTCAATATATACTGTGCTCAATATGTAAAGTATTCAATATATAATATATTCAATATGTAATGTATTCAATATATAATATATTAAATAGATAACGTATTCAGTTATAATATATTCAATGTATGATGTGTTCGATGTATAATGTATTCAATATCTAATATATCAATAAATTCAATATGAAATGTATTCAATACATCATATCTTCAATATTTTATATATTCAATATATAATGTACTCAATATTCAATATGCTCAATACATAATGTGTTATGTTCAATATATAATGTATTCTATATGTATTGCGTTCAATACATAATGTATTCAATTATAATATATCCAATGTATAATGTATTCAATAAATAATATATTCAATTATAATGTATGCAATGTGTAATGTATTCAATATCTAATGTCTTCTATATATAATACATTCAATGTAATATGTATTCAATATATAATATATTCAATATATAATATACTCAATATATAACGTATTCAATTATAACATATTCAATGTATAATGTATTCAATACATAATGTATCCAATTATAATGTATTCAATATATAATGTATTCAACACCTAATGTATTGAATATATAATATATTCAATATATAACGTATTCAATTATAATATATTCAATACATAATGTGTTTGATATGTAATGTATTCAATATCTCATGTAGTCAATATATAATATTATATTCAGTATAGAATGTATTCGATATGTAATATATCAATATGGAATGTATTCGATATATAATTATTAAATATATATTTAATATTTACTGTATTCCATATATAAGATATTCAATATATACTGTATTCAATATATAGTATATTCAATTCTAATATATTCAATATGAAGTGTTCAATATCCAATGTATTCAATATACCATATATTCAATATGTAATATATCAATATGGAATGTATTCGATATATAATTATTAAATATATATTTAATATATACTGTATTCCGTATATAAGATATTCAATATATACTGTATTCAATATATAAGATATTCAATTCTAATATATTCAATATGAAGTGTTCAATATCCAATGTATTCAATATACCATATATTCAATATGTAATATATCAATATGGAATGTATTCGATATATAATTATTAAATATATATTTAATATATACTGTATTCCATATATAAGATATTCAATATATACTGTATTCAATATATAAGATATTCAATTCTAATATATTCAATATGAAGTGTTCAATATCCAATGTATTCAATATACCATATATTCAACATGTAATATATCAATATGGAATGTATTCAATATGAAATGTGTGCAATATGTAATGTATTAAATATAAAATGTATTCAATATACAATATATTCAATATATAATGTATTCAACACAATGCATTAAATATATAATACATTGAATAGAATGTATTCAATTATAATGTATTCAAGATGTAATATATTCAGTATACAACATATTCAATTACAATATATTCAATACATAATGTGTTTGATATCTAATGTATTCAATATCTAATGTATTCGATATAGAATGTATTCAATATATATTTAATATACACTGTATTCAATATATAAGATATTCAATATATAATGTGCTCATTATGTGATGTATTCAATATCTTATGTATTCAATATATAATATATTCAATTATAATATATTCAGTATAGATCGTATTCAATTATAATATATTCAATACATAATGTGTTCCATATCTAATGTATTCAATATATAATATATTCAATATGTAATATATCAATATAGAATGTATTCAATATATTATGTGTTCAATATGTAATGAATTTAATATATAATGAATTAAATATATAATGTATTCCATATAAAATGCATTCAAAACAATGCTTTAAATATATAATATAATGAACAGAATGTATTCATTAATAATGTATTCCAGATATAATATATTCAATATATAATGTATGCAATTATAATATATTCAATATAGAGCGTATTCAACATGTAATATATCAATATATAATGTATTCAATATATAATGTGTGCAATATGTAATGTATTCAGTATAGAATGTATTAAATATACAATATATTCAATATATAATGTATTCAACACAATGCATTAAATATATAATATATTGGATGGAATGTATTCAATTATAATGTAGTCAAGATGTAATATATTCAATATATAACGTATTCAATTATAATGTATTCAATACATAATGTGTTCGATATGTAATGTATTCAATATCTAATGTATTCAAGATGTTATACATCAATATGGAATGTGTTCAATATCTAATGTACTCAATTACAATGTAATCAAGGTATAATATATTCAATATATAATGTATCAATGATATAATGTATTCATGATATAAGAGATATCAATATATACTGTATCAATATGTAATGTATCAATATATAACTTATTCGATATAATGCATTAAACACACAATGTGTGAAATAGAATGCCTCGTGTGCGTAATGCCCTATACATGTGTAAATTCCACACAATGTGTTCAATTTCCATCATGCATTCCATGTGCAGGTCATGGCATGTCGTGTGTTATTGCACAGAGCGCTCCGTAGGTGTAACACCGACAGCGTGCACTGAGTATCTGCAATGTGTTCAATGTACCCTAGAGACTAATAGTGCCCTAAATACGGTGTGTGTACAGATATCATATATAGTATAATATAGAATAAATGGATTAGATACAGTGTAAAATACATCATGCATTCCATGTGCAGGGCATGGCATGTCGTGTGTTATTGCACAGAGCGCTCCGTAGGTGTAACACCGACAGCGTGCACTGAGTATCTGCAATGTGTTCAATGTACCCTAGAGACTAATAGTGCCCTAAATACGGTGTGTGTACAGATATATCATATATAGTATAATATAGAATAAATGGATTAGATACAGTGTAAAATACATCATGCATTCCATGTGCAGGGCATGGCATGTCGTGTGTTATTGCACAGAGCGCTCCGTAGGTGTAACACCGACAGCGTGCACTGAGTATCTGCAATGTGTTCAATGTACCCTAGAGACTAATAGTGCCCTAAATACGGTGTGTGTACAGATATCATATATAGTATAATATAGAATAAATGGATTAGATACAGTGTAAAATACATCATGCATTCCATGAACAAGGCATGTCGTGTGTTATTGCACAGAGCGCTCCGTAGGTGTAACACCGACAGCGTGCACTGAGTATCTGCAATGTGTTCAATGTACCCTAGAGACTAATAGTGCCTTAAATACGGTGTGTGTACAGATATCATATATAGTATAATATAGAATAAATGGATTAGATACAGTGTAAAATACATCATGCATTCCATGTGCAGGTCATGGCATGTCGTGTGTTATTGCACAGAGCGCTCCGTAGGTGTAACACCGACAGCGTGCACTGAGTATCTGCAATGTGTTCAATGTACCCTAGAGACTAATAGTGCCCTAAATACGGTGTGTACAGATATATCATATATAGTATAATATAGAATAAATGGATTAGATACAGTGTAAAATACATCATGCATTCCATGCACAAGGCATGGCATGTCGTGTGTTATTGCACAGAGCGCTCCGTAGGTGTAACACCAACAGCGTGCACTGAGTATCTGCAATGTGTTCAATGTACCCTAGAGACTAATAGTGCCCTAAATACGGTGTGTACAGATATATCATATATAGTATAATATAGAATAAATGGATTAGATACAGTGTAAAATACATCATGCATTCCATGCACAAGGCATGTCGTGTGTTATTGCACAGAGCGCTCCGTAGGTGTAACACCGACAGCGTGCACTGAGTATCTGCAATGTGTTCAATGTACCCTAGAGACTAATAGTGCCCTAAATACGGTGTGTACAGATATATCATATATAGTATAATATAGAATAAATGGATTAGATACAGTGTAAAATACATCATGCATTCCATGAACAAGGCATGGCATGTCGTGTGTTATTGCACAGAGCGCTCCGTAGGTGTAACACCGACAGCGTGCACTGAGTATCTGCAATGTGTTCAATGTACCCTAGAGACTAATAGTGCCCTAAATACGGTGTGTACAGATATATCATATATAGTATAATATAGAATAAATGGATTAGATACAGTGTAAAATACATCATGCATTCCGTGCGCAAGGCATGTCGTGTGTTATTGCACAGAGCGTTCTATGGGTGTAACACCGACAGCGTGCACTGAGTATCTGCAATGTGTTCAATGTACCCTAGAGACTAATAGTGCCCTAAATACGGTGTGTGTACAGATATCATATATAGTATAATATAGAATAAATGGATTAGATACAGTGTAAAATACATCATGCATTCCATGTGCAGGTCATGGCATGTCGTGTGTTATTGCACAGAGCGCTCCGTAGGTGTAACACCGACAGCGTGCACTGAGTATCTGCAATGTGTTCAATGTATCCTAGAGACTAATAGTGCCCTAAATACGGTGTGTGTACAGATATCATATATAGTATAATATAGAATAAATGGATTAGATACAGTGTAAAATACATCATGCATTCCATGTGCAGGTCATGGCATGTCGTGTGTTATTGCACAGAGCGTTCTATGGGTGTAACACCGACAGCGTGCACTGAGTATCTGCAATGTGTTCAATGTATCCTAGAGACTAATAGTGCCCTAAATACGGTGTGTGTACAGATATCATATATAGTATAATATAGAATAAATGGATTAGATACAGTGTAAAATACATCATGCATTCCATGAACAAGGCATGGCATGTCGTGTGTTATTGCACAGAGCGTTCTATGGGTGTAACACCGACAGCGTGCACTGAGTATCTGCAATGTGTTCAATGTACCCTAGAGACTAATAGTGCCCTAAATACGGTGTGTGTACAGATATCATATATAGTATAATATAGAATAAATGGATTAGATACAGTGTAAAATACATCATGCATTCCATGAACAAGGCATGGCATGTCGTGTGTTATTGCACAGAGCGCTCCGTAGGTGTAACACCGACAGCGTGCACTGAGTATCTGCAATGTGTTCAATGTACCCTAGAGACTAATAGTGCCCTAAATACGGTGTGTACAGATATCATATATAGTATAATATAGAATAAATGGATTAGATACAGTGTAAAATACATCATGCATTCCATGTGCAGGGCATGGCATGTCGTGTGTTATTGCACAGAGCGCTCCGTAGGTGTAACACCGACAGCGTGCACTGAGTATCTGCAATGTGTTCAATGTACCCTAGAGACTAATAGTGCCCTAAATACGGTGTGTACAGATATATCATATATAGTATAATATAGAATAAATGGATTAGATACAGTGTAAAATACATCATGCATTCCATGCACAAGGCATGTCGTGTGTTATTGCACAGAGCGCTCCGTAGGTGTAACACCGACAGCGTGCACTGAGTATCTGCAATGTGTTCAATGTACCCTAGAGACTAATAGTGCCCTAAATACGGTGTGTACAGATATATCATATATAGTATAATATAGAATAAATGGATTAGATACAGTGTAAAATACATCATGCATTCCATGAACAAGGCATGGCATGTCGTGTGTTATTGCACAGAGCGCTCCGTAGGTGTAACACCGACAGCGTGCACTGAGTATCTGCAATGTGTTCAATGTACCCTAGAGACTAATAGTGCCCTAAATACGGTGTGTACAGATATATCATATATAGTATAATATAGAATAAATGGATTAGATACAGTGTAAAATACATCATGCATTCCGTGCGCAAGGCATGTCGTGTGTTATTGCACAGAGCGTTCTATGGGTGTAACACCGACAGCGTGCACTGAGTATCTGCAATGTGTTCAATGTACCCTAGAGACTAATAGTGCCCTAAATACGGTGTGTGTACAGATATCATATATAGTATAATATAGAATAAATGGATTAGATACAGTGTAAAATACATCATGCATTCCATGTGCAGGTCATGGCATGTCGTGTGTTATTGCACAGAGCGCTCCGTAGGTGTAACACCGACAGCGTGCACTGAGTATCTGCAATGTGTTCAATGTATCCTAGAGACTAATAGTGCCCTAAATACGGTGTGTGTACAGATATCATATATAGTATAATATAGAATAAATGGATTAGATACAGTGTAAAATACATCATGCATTCCATGTGCAGGTCATGGCATGTCGTGTGTTATTGCACAGAGCGCTCCGTAGGTGTAACACCGACAGCGTGCACTGAGTATCTGCAATGTGTTCAATGTACCCTAGAGACTAATAGTGCCCTAAATACGGTGTGTACAGATATATCATATATAGTATAATATAGAATAAATGGATTAGATACAGTGTAAAATACATCATGCATTCCATGTGCAGGGCATGGCATGTCGTGTGTTATTGCACAGAGCGCTCCGTAGGTGTAACACCGACAGCGTGCACTGAGTATCTGCAATGTGTTCAATGTATCCTAGAGACTAATAGTGCCCTAAATACGGTGTGTGTACAGATATCATATATAGTATAATATAGAATAAATGGATTAGATACAGTGTAAAATACATCATGCATTCCATGAACAAGGCATGGCATGTCGTGTGTTATTGCACAGAGCGCTCCGTAGGTGTAACACCGACAGCGTGCACTGAGTATCTGCAATGTGTTCAATGTATCCTAGAGACTAATAGTGCCCTAAATACGGTGTGTACAGATATCATATATAGTATAATATAGAATAAATGGATTAGATACAGTGTAAAATACGTCATGCATTCCATGTGCAGGTCATGGCATGTCGTGTGTTATTGCACAGAGCGCTCCGTAGGTGTAACACCGACAGCGTGCACTGAGTATCTGCAATGTGTTCAATGTATCCTAGAGACTAATAGTGCCCTAAATACGGTGTGTACAGATATATCATATATAGTATAATATAGAATAAATGGATTAGATACAGTGTAAAATACATCATGCATTCCATGTGCAGGGCATGGCATGTCGTGTGTTATTGCACAGAGCGCTCCGTAGGTGTAACACCGACAGCGTGCACTGAGTATCTGCAATGTGTTCAATGTATCCTAGAGACTAATAGTGCCCTAAATACGGTGTGTGTACAGATATCATATATAGTATAATATAGAAAAAATGGATTAGATATAGTGTAAAATACATCATGCATTCCATGAACAAGGCATGTCGTGTGTTATTGCACAGAGCGCTCCGTAGGTGTAACACCGACAGCGTGCACTGAGTATCTGCAATGTGTTCAATGTACCCTAGAGACTAATAGTGCCCTAAATACGGTGTGTGTACAGATATCATATATAGTATAATATAGAATAAATGGATTAGATACAGTGTAAAATACATCATGCATTCCATGTGCAGGGCATGGCATGTCGTGTGTTATTGCACAGAGCGCTCCGTAGGTGTAACACCGACAGCGTGCACTGAGTATCTGCAGTGTGTTCAATGTATCCTAGAGACTAATAGTGCCCTAAATACGGTGTGTACAGATATCATATATAGTATAATATAGAATAAATGGATTAGATATAGTGTAAAATACATCATGCATTCCATGCACAAGGCATGTCGTGTGTTATTGCACAGAGCGCTCCGTAGGTGTAACACCGACAGCGTGCACTGAGTATCTGCAATGTGTTCAATGTACCCTAGAGACTAATAGTGCCTTAAATACGGTGTGTGTACAGATATCATATATAGTATAATATAGAATAAATGGATTAGATACAGTGTAAAATACATCATGCATTCCATGTGCAGGGCATGTCGTGTGTTATTGCACAGAGCGCTCCGTAGGTGTAACACCGACAGCGTGCACTGAGTATCTGCAATGTGTTCAATGTATCCTAGAGACTAATAGTGCCCTAAATACGGTGTGTACAGATATATCATATATAGTATAATATAGAATAAATGGATTAGATACAGTGTAAAATACATCATGCATTCCATGAACAAGGCATGGCATGTCGTGTGTTATTGCACAGAGCGTTCTATGGGTGTAACACCGACAGCGTGCACTGAGTATCTGCAATGTGTTCAATGTATCCTAGAGACTAATAGTGCCCTAAATACGGTGTGTACAGATATCATATATAGTATAATATAGAATAAATGGATTAGATACAGTGTAAAATACATCATGCATTCCATGCACAAGGCATGTCGTGTGTTATTGCACAGAGCGCTCCGTAGGTGTAACACCGACAGCGTGCACTGAGTATCTGCAATGTGTTCAATGTACCCTAGAGACTAATAGTGCCCTAAATACGGTGTGTACAGATATCATATATAGTATAATATAGAATAAATGGATTAGATACAGTGTAAAATACATCATGCATTCCATGTGCAGGTCATGGCATGTCGTGTGTTATTGCACAGAGCGCTCCGTAGGTGTAACACCGACAGCGTGCACTGAGTATCTGCAATGTGTTCAATGTATCCTAGAGACTAATAGTGCCCTAAATACGGTGTGTGTACAGATATCATATATAGTATAATATAGAATAAATGGATTAGATACAGTGTAAAATACATCATGCATTCCATGTGCAGGTCATGGCATGTCGTGTGTTATTGCACAGAGCGCTCCGTAGGTGTAACACCGACAGCGTGCACTGAGTATCTGCAATGTGTTCAATGTATCCTAGAGACTAATAGTGCCCTAAATACGGTGTGTACAGATATATCATATATAGTATAATATAGAATAAATGGATTAGATACAGTGTAAAATACATCATGCATTCCGTGCACAAGGCATGGCATGTCGTGTGTTATTGCACAGAGCGCTCCGTAGGTGTAACACCGACAGCGTGCACTGAGTATCTGCAATGTGTTCAATGTACCCTAGAGACTAATAGTGCCCTAAATACGGTGTGTACAGATATCATATATAGTATAATATAGAATAAATGGATTAGATACAGTGTAAAATACATCATGCATTCCATGCACAAGGCATGGCATGTCGTGTGTTATTGCACAGAGCGCTCCGTAGGTGTAACACCGACAGCGTGCACTGAGTATCTGCAATGTGTTCAATGTACCCTAGAGACTAATAGTGCCCTAAATACGGTGTGTGTACAGATATATCATATATAGTATAATATAGAATAAATGGATTAGATACAGTGTAAAATATATAATACATAATATACAATATATAATACATAATATATAATATATAATATATCATATATGTAATATATAATATAATGTAATATATAATATACAATATACAATATATAGTATTTAATATGAAATACATTATATATTAAATAAACGATATCATATGAAATATAATAAATATAAAATATATAATATAAAATATGTCTAATACATATATTATACAATACATATAGAACACCATGTAGTATATATTATATAATATGTATAATATTTATATTGTATTATACTATATTATATTACATTATATTATATTATATCATATTAAATTATATTACAGTATATGAATTAAATATTACATATTATATATTGCATACTATATATTACATATTATATATTACACATTACATATAACTGCATATTATATATTAAGTATTAAATATTTAATATTTCATATCAGATATTATATATATTATATATTATATATTATATATTAAATATTGCATATTATATATTACATATTATATATTACGTATTACATATAATTGGATATTATATATATAAAATTGGATATTATATATTAGATATTAGATATTACATATTACATGTTGTATATTGTATATTATAAATTATATAATATATGTTATATATGTTATATTACATATTACATATTACTTATAGAATATATATTAAACACAGTGTATTATATGCAATATATAAATATATAATGCCCCGTATAAATAATGCATTTTTGTATGTAAATCTATACGATATATTCAACATTTACAATGCACTGAATAATACATTACTCATATATAACATATTTATATTTAATGCATCCTATAGGCCTAAAATCTATATAATATCTGCCATGGATTATATCTATTAATAGATTATATATAATATATTAAATATATTATATATTGTATTGAATGGAAAAATATATTCAATATCTATAATATATTCAATTTATTGTATATAGATTGTATAAAATATCCTGTATTGATCAATAATTGGTGTAAAATCTATAGATTATATTCAATATTTATAATATATTCAATTTATTGTATATGGAATGTGTTCAATATCCTGCATTGATCCATAATCCATTCTATAGGTGTAAAACCTATAGAATAAATTTAGTATCTATAATATATTATTGATCTATAAATGAATTACCGATCAATAAATGAATTATCGATCTATAGGTGAATTATCGATCTATAAATCAATTATCGATCTACAAATGAATTATCGATCTATAGGTGAATTATCGATCGATAAATGAATTATCGATCTATAGGTGAATTATCGATCTATAAATCAATTATCGATCTACAAATGAATTATCGATCTATAGGTGAATTATCAATCTATAAATGAATTATTGATCAATAAATGAATTATCGCTCTACAAATGAATTATCGATCTATAGCTGAATTATCGATCTGCAAATGAATTATCGATCTATAGCTGAATTATCGATCTGCAAATGAATGATCAATCTATAAATGAATTATCAATCTATAAATGAATTACTGATCAATAAATGAATTATCAATCCATAAATGAATCATCGATCTATAGGTGAATTATCGATCTACAAATGAATTATCGCTCTACAAATGAATTATCGATGCATAAATGAACTATCGATCCCTAAACCAATTATCGATCCGCCCGTGCTTTATCTCCCGGCGCGGGTCTCGAACCCGCGGCCTCCCCCGCACCCCCCGCTCGCTAATCAGCGGCGCAATTAGCGCAGCCCTAATCGAAATTCTAATCACCGCCGCGCGCTCGGCGCTGCTTCGCCGCCGCCTCATTCATATGCAAATGAGCTGCTAAATAGGCCAATTACGGCCGGGCCCCCCCGGCTCGCGTTTAACCCGCTCGGCGCCGGCTCGGAGTTGGGATGAGCGGGAGAGATCGGGGAGCTGTTTGTCTGTCCGTGCATTCATTAATTAATCTGGCTGTTTATTAATTAATCTGACCGTTCATTCATTAATTAATCTGTTTATTAATTAATTTATCTGGCTGGTCCCGATTCAAGGGGGGTGAAATGGTTTGCAGGGGAAAATCGCTCGGTGTTCGTAGGGGATGGTCGTCCATCATCGGGATAAAAATCCCCTCTGCATCCTGACAAAATTCCCTCTTCATCCTCACAAAATTCCCTCTTCATCGTCACAAAAATCCCCTTTCCATTCTGACAAAGTTTTGTCTTTATCCTCACAAAAATTCCCTCTCCATCATCATAAAATTCCCTCTCTATCCTCACAAAAATCCCATCTACATCCTGACAAAAATTCCCTTTCCATCCTCACAAAATTCCCTCTCTATCGTCCCAAAATTCCCTCATCGTCCTCACGAAATCCATTTTCCATCCTCATAAAATTCGCTCTCTATCGTCACAAAATTTCCTCTTCATCCTCACGAAGTTTTGGCTTCCTACTCCCAAAAATCCCCTTTCCATCCTCACAAAAATTCCCTCTTCATCTTCAAAAAATTCCGTCTGCATCCTGACAAAAATTCCCTTTCCATCCTGATGAAATTCCCTCTTCAGCACCACAAAGTTTCGTCTCTATCCTCACAAAAATCCCGTCTATATCCTCATAAAATTCCCTCTTCAGCGTCGTAAAATTCCCTCTGCGTCCTCACAAAATTCCCCCTCTATCGTCCCAAAAATCCCCTCTTCATCCTCATGAGATTCCCTCTCTATCGTGCCAAAATTCCCTCTTCGTCCTCACAGAAATTCCTTCTTCATCGTCACAAAAATTGCCTCTTCATCCTCACAAAATTCCCTCTTCGTTCCCACAAAATCCCGTCTGCATCCTGACAAAGTTTTGTCTCTCTCGTCACAAAATTCCCTCTTCATCCTCACAAAATTCCTTCCTCATCCTCACAGAAATCCCGTCTGCATCCTCACAAAAATTCTCTCTCCATCATCACAAAATTCCCTCCGTATCCTTACGAAAATTCCATCTACATCCTCCCAAAAAGCCCCTCTTCATCCTCACAAAATTCTCTCTGCATCCTCATAAAATTTCCTCTCCATCATCACAGAAATTCCCTCCTCATGGTCACAAAAATCCCCCCTACATCCTCCCAAAAATTCCCTCATCATCCTCACAGAAATTCTGTCTGCATCCTCACAAAGTTTCGTCTTCAACCTCCCAAAAATCCCCTCTTCGTCCTCACAAAAATTCCTTCTTCATCGTCACGAAATTCCCTCTCAATCCTCATAAAAATTTTCTTTTCATCATCACAAAAATTCCCTCTTCATCATCCCACAAATTCCCTCTCCATCCTCACAAAGTTTTGTCTCTATCCTCACAAAAATCCCGTCTGCATCCTCATAAAATTCCCTCTCTATCGTGCCAAAATTCCCTCTCCATATTCCCAAAAATTCCCTCTTCATCCCCACGAAAATTCCCTCTTCATCCTCACAAAATTCCCGTCTGCATCCTGACAAAATTCCCTCCTCACCATCAGAAAATTCCCTCTCCATCCTCACAAAATTCCTTCCTCATCCTCACAAAAATCCCCTTTCCATCCTCACAAAGTTTCATCTTTATCCTCACAAAAATTCCGGCTACATCGTCATAAAATTCCCTCTTCATCATCACAAAATTCCTTTTCCATCGTCACAAAATCCCGTCTGCATCCTCACAAAAATCCTGTCTACATCCTGATAAAAATCCCTCTTCGTCCTCACAAAGCTCCCTCTGCATCCTCAAAAAATTCCCCCTTCATCATCCCAAAAATCCCGTCTGCATCCTCATAAAATTCCCTCTCCATCGTCACAAAATTCCTTCCTCATCCTCACAAAATTCCCTCTTCATCTTGACAGAAACTCCCTCTCCACCGTCCCAAAAATCCCCTTTCCATCCTCACAAAATCCCCCTCTATCATCCCAAAATTCCTTCTTCATCATCACAGAATTCCCTCTTCATCCTCACAAAGTTTCGTCTCCATCCTCACAAAATTCCCTCTCCATATTCCCAAAAATCCCCTCTTCATCCTCACAAAAATCCCAAATATTCACCCAAAATCCCCAAAAATCCTCCCAAAACTCCTCCCCTGCTACTCCCCCATATTTAAATTTTTGGGGATAAAATCCAACAGAAAAAATTCCCAAAAATCCTCCCAAAAATTCCCAAAAATCCCCCCAAAAATCCCCCAAAATCCTCCCAAAAATCCAAAAAAATCCACCCCAAAAAATCCCAAAAATCCTCCCAAAAATCCCCAAAAATTCCCAAAAATCCAAAAAAATCCCCAAAAATCCTCCCAAAAATTCCCCAAAATCCTCCCAAAAATCCACCCGAAAATTCCCGATAATCCTCCTAAAAATTCCCAAAAATCCTCCCGAAAATCCTCCCAAAAATTCCGAAAAAATTCCCAAAAATCCCCCAAAATCCGTCCCTAAAATTCCCAAAAATTCTCCTTAAAATCCTCCCCAAAATTCCAAAAAATTCCCAAAAATCCTCCCAAAAATCCCAAATTTCCTCCCAAAAAATTCCCCAAAATTCCCAAAAATCCTCCCAAAATTGGAAATTTTAGGATCAGGAATTTTAGGATCGGGAATTTTCGGATTGGGAATTTTGGGATTTTGTGGGATGAGGAAGAGGCCGCAGCTCCAGGGAATATCCGGAATATTTTTTGGGAAAAAACCCCGAATTTTTGGGAATATTCTGCGAATTTCCTAAAATTTTTAAGTGAAAAAATTTTGGGATTTCAGCCGGAATTAACATCCCGAAAAATCAAACGGATTTTCGGGAATTTCCCCTAAATAAATATTGGGATTTTTGGGAAATAAACGGAATTTTGGGAATTTTTTTGGGATCATTTTCCAAGGAAAAAAAGGAAAAAAAAATTCCACGTACCCCACGGAGCTTTGGCTTCCTCATCCCGACTTTTTCCTCTGGAAAAAGCTACGGGAAAAGACAAAAAAAAATTCCCAAAATTCCGATTATTACGCGAGAATTGAAAGTTTTTATGGAATTCTGGAAATGAGGAAAAATCGGGATAAAACCGGGAAAATTTGTCCCAAATTTTCCATTTTTTTGTGGCTTTTTTTCCACCTCAATCCCAATTTTTTTCCACCTCAATCCCAAATTTTTTTCCACCTTGATCCCAATTTTTTTCCCAAATTTTTTCCTCCTCAATCCCAATTTTTTTCCACCTCGATCCCAATTTTGGGAATTTTAGGATTGGGAATTTTGGGATTGGGAATTTTAGGATTGGGAATTTTGGGATTTTGTGGCCTGAGGACGAGGCCGCGGCTCCGGGGATGTCGGGAATATTTTGGGGGGGAAAAAAATGGGAATTTTCTGGAATTTCTCTGAGGATTTTAAAGGTTTAAGGGGAAAAATGTTGGGAAATTTTGGGGATTTGGGGTTTTCCGGAGGTTTTTTGGGAAGAGGAGGAAGAGGAGGAAGAGGAAGGGGAAAGGAAAATGGAAAATGGAAAAAGAAAAAGGAAAATGGAAAGGAAAAGGAAAAGGGGAAAGGGAAAAAATAAAAAGGGAAAAGGAAAAAAGGGGAAAAAGGGGAAAAGGAAAAGGAAAAAGGTAAAAAAGAAAAGGAAAATAAGGAAAAGGGAAAGGAAAAAGGAACAGAAGGAAAAGGAAAAGGGGAAATGAGAAAGAAAACGAGAAGGAAAAGGGAAAAGGAAAAAGAAAAGGAAAAAAGGAAAAGGAAAAAACAAAAAAAGGAAAAGGAAAAAGGAAAGGGAAAAGGGGAAAAGGAAAAGGGGAAGAAAAGGAAAAGAGGAAAAAGGAGTGAAGGAAAAGGAAAAGGGAAAGGGGAAAAGGAGAAGGAAAAGGAAAAAATAAAAAGGAGAAAGGGAAAAGGAGAAAAGGAAAAAAGGGGGAAATGAAAAGGGAAAGGGAAAAAGGAAAATGAGAAAGAAAATGAGAAGGAAAAGGAAAAAGGAAAAAAGGGAAAGGAAAAGGGGAAGGAGAAAAGGAAAATGGAACAGAAGGGAAAGGAAAAGTAGAAGGAAAATGGAAAAGGAAAGGGAAAGGGAAATGAAAGGAAAAGGGGAAAAGGAAAAAACGAAAAGGAAAAGGGGAAGGAAAAGAGGAAAAGAAAAAAGGAAAACAGAAGGAAAAGGAAAAAGGAAAATGAGAAGGAAAAGGGAAAGGGAAAGGGGAAAAGGAAAATGGGAAAAGGGAAAAGGAAAAAGGGAAGAGGAAGGAAAGGGAATCCCCAGCTGAGGCAGGACTCCTCTGCCCTGGGATAACGGGATTGGAGCTCTCCTTTCCCAGAATTCCCAGAATTCCCGAGCTGGGAACGGCCTCCTCTTCCTCAGAGCGGGATTCCCACGGGAAATCTGGGAATGTTTCTATTCCCAGCCAGAATTCCCAACGTTCCCAGCCCTTCCCACATTCCCAAATCCAACTTTTCCCGTTGTTTTTCCCATGGAAAATCGGTCGCTTCCCAACCTGGAAATTCCCATTTTGCTTCCCAAGATGGAAATTCCCGACACAGGTTCTGCCGCCATTTAATTTAATTTAATTTAAATTTAAATTCTAATTCTAATTTTAATTTTAATTCTAATTTTAATTTTAATTCTAATTTTAATTTTAATTTTTAATTTTATTTTTAATTTTATTTTTATTTTTTTCTTAATTTTTATTTTTAATTCTAATTTTAAATTTTAATTCTAATTCTAATTTCAAATCTAATTTTAATTTTACTTTTAAATTTAATTTTACTTTTAAATTTTATTTTTACTTTTAATTTTACTTTTACTTTTAATTTTAAATTTTAACTCTAATTTTAATTTCCATTTTAATTTTTAATTTTGATTTTTAATTTTAATTTTTAATTCTAATTTAAATTTTATTTTTAATTTTAATTCTAATTCTAATTTTATTCCAGCTCTCCTCCATCAACCTGCCCTTCACTTCCATCCAAATCCAACCCCCAAACAACAAAAAAAATGGATAAAAAAAGAAATTTCCACATCCATCCTTATTTTTTTGACTCGAGCTCAAATTTTCACCAAATTTGGAACAAAAAATTCCTGGCAGGAAACCTCAGAATTCCAAATTTTTGTGTTTTTTTTCACTCACCTGGTGGCAGCCCTGGAGGTTGGAATCCCGCCCGTAGGACGAGTACGAGCCTCGTTCTGATTTACCTGGAAAAGGAGGGAAAAATTCCATGAATCCGGAATTTTTCACTAAGCCCGGTTTAACCCTGCCCCGCGTTGATGGCGACGATTCCAAACCTGGGATTAAAAAATTGGAATTTTCCTCGTCCCGCCCTGAGAACTCAGCAATTTTCCCCCATTTTTCACCCCAAAATTTTGGGATGGAAGAGGAAAAAATTCCATGAATCCGGAATTTTGTGTTAAACCCGGCTTAACCCCGCCCCACGTTGATGGCGACGATTCCAAACCTGGGATTAAAAATGGGAATTTTGGACAAAAAATCCCAAATAAAAATTGGACAAAAAATCCCAAATTAAGAGGGGATCTCCCTCCAAAAATTCCAAATTTTTTTGGGATTAAATCAATTTTTCTCCACCTCCCTGGGTGTGGATTTTTTTCCACTTTGAGCCACGAGAACTTCAGAGCTGCTCCCAAAATCCAACTTTTTCCCATTCCCATTTTTTTTCCTATTTTTTTTCCCATCCCATTTTTCCCCCCGGAATTTTTCCCATCCCATTTTTTTCCCTTTTTTTTCTCTTTTTTCCCCCCATTTTTTCGCCTTTTTTCCCATTTTTTCCCATTTTTCCCCCATTTTTTCCCCATTTTTTCCCCTTTTTTTTCCATTTTTTCCCCATTTTTTCCCATTTTTCCCACCCCATTTTTCCCATTTTTTCCCCATTTTTTCCCTTTTTTCCCCTTTTTTTTCCATGTTTTTCCCATTTTTTCCCCATTTTTCCCCCATTTTTTCCCATTTGTCCCCAGTTTTTTCCCATTTTTTTCCCATTTTCCCCATCCCATTTTTCCCCATTTTTTTCCCTTTTTTCCCCTTTTTTTTCCCCATTTTTTCCCCATTTTATCCCCATTTTCCCCCATTTTTTCCCCCCATTTTTCCCATTCCATTCTTCCCATTTTTTTCCCATTTTTCCCACCCCAAAACTCAGGAAAAACCCAGAAAATTCCCTCCCTGAAACCAAAATTAGCAATCAGCACCTCCCAAACCCAACAAAAAAAGCGGAAAAATAAAAATAAAATCCCCCAAGAACTTCGGGAATCTCTTTTCTCATCGCCTCAATTTCCGGTTTGATAAAATATTTCTCCTGCTCCAAAAATCAACCCCAGCGAGATTACAACGTGGCAGGGATTTTTTTCCCTTTTTTCCCCCATTTTTTCCCCAGTTTTTCCCCTTTTTTTCCCCATTTTTCCCCATTTTTCCCCATTTTTTTCCCATTTTTCCCCCATTTTTCCCCCATTTTTTCCCATTTTTCCCCATTTTTTCCCTTTTTTTTCCCATTTTTTCCCCATTTTTCCCACCCCATTTTCCCCGATTTTTTTCCCATCCCATTTTTCCCATCCCATTTTTTTCCCCATATTTTTTCCCATTTTTCCATCCCATTTTTCCAACCCCATTTTTCCCATTTTTTTCCCATCCCATTTTTCCTGATTTTTCCATCCCATTTTTCCCCCCTGGATTTTTCCCATCCCATTTTTCCATCCCATTTTTCTCCGCAGCCAGCAGGAGATCGGGGTTTGATTTTGGGGTTTGAGGGGTTTTTAGGGTTGTGCTGCTGCTTCCCATCTGATTTTTCCCATCCCATTTTTTCCCCCATTTTTTCCCCCATTTTTTTCCCATTTTTCCACATTTTTTTCCCATTTTTTCCCATTTTTCCCATCCCATTTTTCCCCCCTGGATTTTTCCCATCCCATTTTTTTCCATTTTTCCCATCCCATTTTTCCCCCCTGGATTTTTCCCATCCCATTTTTTTCCCCATTTTTCCCATCCCATTTTTTTTCCCATCTCATTTTTTTTTGCCATTTTTCCCCCCTGGATTTTTCCCATCCCATTTTCCCCATTTTCCCCATCCCATTTTCCCCATTTTTTTCCCATTTTTCCCCACTTTTTTTCCCATTTTTTCCTTCCCATTTTTCCCATTCCATATTTCCCCATTTTTCCCCATTTTTCCCACCCCATTTTTCCCCATTTCCCATTCCCCATTTTTCCCCATTTTTTCCCCATTCCCCATTCCCCATCCCCATTTCCCCATCCCCATTCCCCATTCCCCATTTTTCCCCATCCCCATTCCCCATTCCCCATTTCCCCATCCCCATTCCCCATTTTTCCCCATTCCCCATTCCCCATTCCCCATCCCCAATTCCCCATTCCCCATTTCCCCCATTTCCCCCATTTTTCCCCATTCCCCATTCCCCAATCCATTAACCACTCCGTGCCCTCCCGCGCTGCGGCAGCCGCTGCGGGTTTTTCTTGGCTCGGCGACAGCGGCGCCGCTGCCAAACCCCGCGGCCACAACTCCCAAAAAGCAAAAGGAAAGAGCTCAAAACAACAAAAACCCTGCTCCGAAGAAAGGATTTTTTAAAATATGCATTTGTTAATTATTTCTAATTTTTTAATCATCTTGGAAATCATTTTTTTAATGTTCATATGTTAAAAACATTTTAAAAAATTTCATTTTTTGTGGTGTTTTATTTAATTTTTTAATGGAGGAGTCGGAGAAATTAACGAGCTCGTCCTTGATTGATTTCCCTTTGGGATTTTCTGTGAATTCCCAAATTTCCCCCCAATTTTATATTAAAACTTTAATTTTTAATGTTAATATTAATATTTGAATATTAATAGTTAATATATTTAATATATTTAATATTAATATGTAAAATTAATATTAAATGTGTTGAATATATTTAATATATTATATATTAATATTTAAATATTAATATTAAAGATATTTAATAGATTAAATATTTAAATATTTAAATTATTGATGTTTTTAGGTTGGATGGAGGGGAAATTGGGTCAGGAATTAATTGGGATTTTAGCAGGTGGAATTATGATTTTATTCCTGGATTTTTATTATTTTTATTTTTTTAGGATTTGAGGGTTGTCTGATGGGAAAAGAGCCCGATGTGCTCCCCTTGAAGGGTTAATTCAATTAGAAAATAAATGACAAAATAAGTGACAAAATAAATGACAAAATAAATGACAAAAAAATGACAAAAAAAAGACAAAAAATAACAAAAAAATGACAAATAAATGATAAAAAATGACAAATAAATGACAAAAAAGGACAAAAAATTATTAAAAAAATGAAAAAAAATGAAAAAAATGACAAAAAATGATTAAAAAATGACAAAAAAATGACAAAATAAATGACAAAAAAAGACAAAAAATTACCAAAAAAGATCAAAAAATGATTAAAAAATAATTTAAAAATGATTAAAAAATTACCAAAAATGACAAAAAAATGATTAAAAAATGATTAAAAATGATTAAAAATGACAAAAAAATTACAAAATAAATGGCAAAAAAATGACAAAAAAAGACAAATAAATGACAAAAAATGATTAAAAAATGACAGAAAATGACAAATAAATGACAAAAAAGATTAAAAAATGACAAAAAATGATTTAAAAATGCCCAAAAATGGCAAAAAAATGACAAAAAAAGATAAAAAAAAGATCAAAAAATGATTAAAAAAAGACAAATAAATGACAAAAAATTACAAAAAAATGACAAAAAATTATTAAAAATGATTAAAAAATGACAAAAAAAAGATCAAAAAATGATTAAAAAATGACAAATAAGTGACAAAATAAATGACAAAAAAAGATAAATAAATGACAAAAAAAGACAAAAAAAAGACAAAAAAATGACAAAAAAAAGACAAAAAATAACAAAAAAATGACAAAAAAATGACAAATTAATACCAAATTAAAGGAGAATCCCCAAACCAAACCAGGAACTTTTTCTGGGAAAATTGGATCATTAAGTGAAAAATCAGGATTAAAATGAAGTGAAAAAGGAGAAGATCCCAAAGGGAAATATCGATCCCAAAAATTGATTACATCCCTGTAATTAATTAACGGCCAGCACACCTTGCCATGCACAGGATAATCCATGTTACATTCCTAAATATATCAATTACATCCCTGTAATTAATTAACGGCCAGCACACCTTGCCATGCACAGGATAATCCATGTTACATTCCTAAATATATTAAATATATCCACATTATTAATTAACAGCCACCATTCTTTGATAATCCATATTATAATCCTAAATATATCAATTATATCCATGTAATTAATTAATGGCCAGCACACCTTGCCATGCACGGGATAATCCATGTTATATCCCTAAATATATTAATTAAATCCACATTATTAATTAACGGCCACCATTCTTTGATAATCCATATTATATCCCTAAATATATTGATTATATCCATGTAATTAATTAATGGCCACCATTCTTTGATAATCCGTATTATAATCCTAAATATATTAATTATACCCATGTAATTAATTAACGGCCACCACGCCTTGCCATGCACAGGATAATCCATGTTACATTCCTAAATATATTGATTATATCCATGTAATTAATTAATGGCCACCACACCTTTCAATGCACAGGATAATCCATATTATATCCCTAAATATATTAATTATACCCATGTAATTAATTAATGGCCACCATTCCTTGATAATCCATATTATAATCCTAAATATATCAATTATATCCATGTAATTAATTAATGGCCACCACACCTTTCAATGCACAGGATAATCCATGTTACATTCCTAAATATATCGATTATATCCATGTAATTAATTAACGGCCACCATTCCTTGATAATCCATATTATAATCCTAAATATATCAATTACATCCCTGTAATTAATTAACGGCCAGCACACCTTGCCATGCACGGGATAATCCATGTTATATCCCTAAATATATTAATTAAATCCATATTATTAATTAACGGCCACCATTCTTTGATAATCCATATTATATCCCTAAATATATTAATTAAATCCACATTATTAATTAATGGCCACCATTCTTTGATAATCCATATTATAATCCTACATATATCAATTACATCCCTGTAATTAATTACCGGCCAGCACGCCTTGCCATGCGCGGGATAATCCATGTTATATCCCAAGTTTGAAGCTCTGCATCCCTAAGGTTGAATCCCCAAAAATCCCAGTTTTGCAGCTCCGTATCCCCAATCCCATATCCCCAAAAATCCCAATTCTCAACCTCTGTATCCCCAATCCCATATTCCCAAAAATCCCAATTTTGGAGCTCCGTATCCCCAATGCTGAATCCCCAAAAATCCCAATTTTGCATCTCCGTATCCCCAATCCCATATCCCCAAAAATCCCAATTTTGCATCTCCGTATCCCCAAGCCCATATTCCCAACCACCCCATTTTTAATCTCTGTATCCCTAATATTGAATCCCCAAAAATCCCAATTTTCAAGCTCTGTATCCCCAATCCCATATCCCCAAAAATCCCAATTTTGCATCTCCGTATCCCTAACACTGAATCCCCAAAAATCCCGAAATTCGAGCTCTGTATCCCCAATGTTGAATACTCAAAAATCCCAAATTTTGCAGCTCGGTATCCTTAATGCTTAATCCCCAAAAATCCCAATTTTGCATCTCCGTATCCCCAATCCCATATCCCCAAAAATCCCAATTTTCAAACTCTGAATCCCCAATCCTATATTCCCAAAGATCCCAATTTTCAAGCTCTCTATCCCCAAAAATCCCAATTTTGCAGCTCGGTATCCTTAATGCTGAAACCCCAAAAATCCCAATTTTGGAGCTCCGTATCCCCAATCCCATATCCCCAAAAATCCCAATTTTGGAGCTCTGTATCCCCAAACATCCCAATTTTTAACCTCTCTGTCCCCAGTCCCACATTCCCACCCGCCCCAGTTTTTAACCCCGATGTCCCCGTGCCCATCCCCTAGCGGGACGGGTGGGAATGGCACCAATGCCCGCTCCCGGGGCCACCGGGAATGGCACCAATGCCCGCTCCCGGGGCCACCGGGAATGGCACCAACCCCTGCTCCCAAAGCCACCAGGAATGGCACCAATGCCCGCTCCCGGGGCCACCAGGAATGGCACCAATGCCCGCTCCCGGGGCCACCGGGAATGGCACCAATGCCCGCTCCCGGGGCCACCGGGAATGGCACCAATGCCCGCTCCCGGGGCCACCGGGAATGGCACCAATGCCCGCTCCCAGAGCCACCAGGAATGGCACCAATGCCCGCTCCCGGGGCCACCGGGAATGGCACCAACCCCTGCTCCCAGGGCCACCGGGAATGGCACCAATGCCCGCTCCCAAAGCCACCAGGAACGGCACCAATCTCCATTGTCACCAATGCCCATTCCCAGAGCCACCAGGAACGCCACCAATGTCCATTCCCAAAGCCACCAGGAATGTCACCCCATTCCCAGAGCCACCAGGAACATCAACACGTGCCTGTTCCCAGAGCGACCAGGAATGTCACCAGTCTCCATTCCCAAATGGATGAGGAACGTCACCAATCTCCATTCCCAAAGCCACCAGGAATGTCACCCCATTCCCAGAGCCACCAGGAACGTCACAAATCCCCGTTCCCAAAGCCACCAGGAACATCAACACGTGCCTGTTCCCAGAGCCACCAGGAATGTCACCCCATTCCCAGAGCCACCAGGAATGTCACCAGTCTCCATTCCCAAGTGGATGAGGAACGTCACCAATCTCCATTCCCAGGGCCATCAAGAACATCAGCAAATGCCCGTTCCCAAAGCCACCAGGAACGTCACCAATCTCCATTGTCACCCATCCCCATTCCAGAGCCACCAGGGACATCAACAATCCTGGTTCCCAGAGCCACCAGGAACGTCACAAATCCCCGTTCCCAAAGCCACCAGAAATGTCACCCCATCCCCATTCCCAGAGCCATCAGAAATGTCACCCCATTGCCATTCCCAGAGGCACCAGGAATGTCACCCCATTGCCATTCCCAAAGCCACCAGGAATGTCACCCATTGCCATTCCCAAAGCCATCAGGAATGTCACCCATCCCCATTCCCAAAGCCACCAGGAATGTCACCCATTGCCATTCCCAAAGCCACAAGGAATGTCACCCATCCCCATTCCCAAAGCCATCAGGAATGTCACCCATCCCCATGCCCAAAGCCACCAGGAATGTCACCCATTGCCATTCCCAAAGCCACAAGGAATGTCACCCATCGCCATTCCCAAAGCCATCAGGAATGTCACAAATCCCCATTCCCAAAGCCACAAGGAATGTCACCCATTGCCATTCCCAAAGCCATCAGGAATGTCACCCATTGCCATGCCCAGAGCCACCAGGAATGTCACCCCATTGCCATTCCCAAAGCCACCAGGAATGTCACCCATTGCCATTCCCAAAGCCACCAGGAATGTCACCCATTGCCATTCCCAAAGCCACAAGGAATGTCACCCATTGCCATTCCCAAAGCCACCAGGAATGTCACCCATCCCCATGCCCAAAGCCACCAGGAATGTCACCCATCCCCATGCCCAAAGCCACCAGGAATGTCACCCCATTGCCATTCCCAAAGCCACCAGGAATGTCACCCATCCCCATGCCCAGAGCCACCAGGAATGTCACCCCATTGCCATTCCCAAAGCCACCAGGAATGTCACCCATCCCCATGCCCAGAGCCACCAGGAATGTCACCCATCCCCATTCCCAGAGCCATCAGAAATGTCACCCCATTGCCATTCCCAGAGCCACCAGGAATGTCACCCATTGCCATTCCCAGAGCCACCAGGAATGTCACCCATCCCCATTCCCAAATGGATGAGGAACAGGAACGGCACCAATCCCCGTTCCCAGGGCCACCAGGGACGGCACCAATCTCCATTGTCCCAAAGATCTCCCAGTGATCCCAAAGATCTCCCAGGGATCCCAAAGTTTTTTGGGGTTGTTTGGGGGTTTTTTCTGTTTGTTTTTTTTTTTGGTTTTTTTTGGTTTTTCGGGGGTTTTTTTGAGTTTTTTGGGGGTTTGGGGAGTTTATTGGGGTTTTTGGGGGGGGGGGGTTGGTGGTTTTTTGGGGTTTTTTGGGGGTTTTTAGTTTTTTGGGGGGGTTTTTTTGGGGTTGTTTTTCGGTTTTTTGGGGGATTTTTTGGGGTTGTTTTTGGGTTTTTGGGGGTTTTTTTGTTTTGTTTTTCTTTGGTTTTTTGGGGTTTTTTGGGGTTTTTTGGGGTTTTTTTTGGAGGTTTTTTGGGGGGGGTTGGGGGGTTTTTTGGGGGGAGTTTTTTGGGGTCTTTTTTGGAGTTTTTTGGGGATTTTTTTTGTTTTTTGGGGGGGTTTGGGGTTTTTTTGAGGTTTTTTTAGGGGTTTTTTGGGGGTTTGTGGGGTTTTTTGGGAGGGGGTTGGGTTTTTTTGGGGTTTTGTTGGGGGGGCGTTTGGGTTTTTTCGGGGTTTTTTTGGGGTGTTTTTTGGGTTTTTTTTGGGTTTTTTTGGGGTTTTTGGGGTGTTTTTTTTGGTCTTTTGGGGTTTTTTTTGGGTTTTTTATGTTTTTGTTTTTTGGGGGTTTATTTTGGGGGTTTTTTTGGGGTTTTTTTTTTGGGGGGTTGGGGTTTTTTGAGGGTTTTTTTGGGGTTTTTTGGGGGGTTTTTTTGGGGTTTTTTTGGGGGGGGTTTGGTTTTTTGTTTGTTTTTTGGGAGTTTTTTTGGGGTTTATTTGGGGTTTTAGGGGTTTTTTGGGGGGGTTTTTGGGGTTTTTTGGGGGGGTTTCTTTGGGTTTTTGGGGGGTTTTTTGGGGGGGTTTTTGTTTCTTTGGGGTTTTTTTGTTTTTTTGGGGTTTATTTTGGGGTTTTTGGGGGGTTTTTTGGAGTTTTTTGGGGGTTTTTTTGTATTTTGGGGGTTTTTTTGGGGGGTTTTTGGGGATTTTTTTTGTTTTTTTTGGGTTTTTTGAGGTTTTTTGGGGGTTTATTTTGGTTTTTTTTTTTGTTGGTTTTTTTTTTGGGGGGGGGGGGGTTGGGGTGTTTTTTGGGGTTTTTTGGGGTTTTTTGGGAGGGGGCCAGGGCTGGAAGGAGTTAACCGCTCCCTCCCCTCCATTTGCATCTGGTGCTTTTAGTGCGTGTGTGTGTGTGTGTGTGTGTGTGTGTGTGTTTTTCCCTTCCCAGCAAAAGTTGGCAGCGGCGCCGATTTTCCATAATGCAAGCATTTGGGAATTGTGAGCGGAATGAAACCGATCCAATCTCCTGCCTGCGACATGAATTTTCATTAATTACAACCTTGTCAGCAAAAGCATTATCAAAGCTGAATATGAAAATGCTAATGAGCTCTCATTTGCATATTTTTCTTTGTTGGAATGTCATTAATTATTACATTTTATGATGATGAATGCAGCTGTCGAAGCTCTCCGATGCATAATTAGCCATCAGAATGCCAGGAGCCGATCAGCACTTTTGGGGGAAAAGGGAAAAAAAACAGGGAAGAAGGGAAATAATCCCCCAAAATTTCCCGACGGCTGGCGCCACATCCCCCAAAACTTTTTCTCCGCCGCCGCTCCTCCCGTTCCCAAACCTCTCTCCGGGAACGGGAGCGCGGGGATGAATTTCTCTTGGGTTCACCTCCAATTATTTCGGATTTTTTTTGCCGGGAGCAAAAAATCGGAGCAGCTCTTAATAAAAAATAAAAAAAAAAAAAAAAGAAGAAGAAAAAAATCGTTATTCCAGCTTAATTAATGCCACGCTTAATTATAACACCATGATGTCAGCGGTTTTAATTAAGCATTGGCTCGGGTACAAGAAAACTCCTCGCCGCAGTAAGAGTCGCGGTGAGGCCGAGGGTGGAAGGAAGGAAGGAAGGAGAAGAGGGGGGAAAAAAGGGAAAAAAAATTTAAAAATGGGAAAAAATGGGGAAAAAAATGGAAAAAATGGGAAAAAAAAAAGGAAGGAGCAGGAGGAGCGGGAGCAGATGGGCCCATTCCACATGAGCAGGCCGATCAATCACAGCTGAAGGGCCCAGGTGCGGCGCAGCCGCGCGGCAACGCCCCATTTCACAGTCTGGCACACACGGCCGGGCCGCCGGCGCTGACCCCGCTGCCGGCCCGCGGGATGGAGCTGCGCCACGAGGGCTGGCCTGGCTGCTCGTGGTCCCACAAGCCAATCCTGGCTGTGGTCCTCACAGCATCCGTGATCCCTCAAACCATCCGTGATCCCACAAAGCATCCGTGATCCCTCAAACCATCCGTGATCCCACAAACCGTCCGTGATCCCACAAACAAACCCTGCCTGTGATCCTCACAGCATCCGTGATCCCTCAAACCATCCGTGATCCCACAAGCCAATCCTGGCTGTGATCCTCACAGCATCCGTGATCCCTTACAGCATCCGTGATCCCACAAACCATCCGTGATCCCACAAACCATCCGTGATCCCACAAACCATCCGTGATCCCACAAACAAACCCTGGCTGTGGTCCTCACAGCATCCGTGATCCCTCACAGCATCCGTGATCCCTCAAACCATCCGTGATCCACAAACCATCCGTGATCCCTCACAGCATCCGTGATCCCACAAAGCATCCGTGATCCCACAAACAAACCCTGGCTGTGGTCCTCACAGCATCCGTGATCCCTCAAACCGTCCGTGATCCCTCAAACCATCCGTGATCCCTCAAACCGTCCGTGATCCCACAAACAAACCCTGGCTGTGATCCTCACAGCATCCGTGATCCCACAAACCATCCGTGATCCCACAAACCATCCGTGATCCCACAAAGCATCCGTGATCCCTCAAACCATCCGTGATCCCACAAACCATCCGTGATCCCTCAAACCATCCGTGATCCCACAAACAAACCCTGGCTGTGATCCTCACAGCATCCGTGATCCCTCAAACCATCCGTGATCCCACAAACAAACCCTGGCTGTGGTCCTCACAGCATCCGTGATCCCTCAAACCATCCGTGAGCCTACAAATCCTGCCTGTGATCCCTCAAACCCTGCCTGTGATCCTACAAACAAATCCTGCTCGTGATCCCTCAAACCCTTCCCATGATCCTCAAACCCTTCCCGTGATCCTCAAACCCTTCCCGTGATCCCTCAAACCCTTCCCACGATCCTCAAACTCTTCCCGTGATCCCTCAAACCCTTCCCGTGATCCTCAAACCCTTCCCACGATCCTCAAACCCTTCCCGTGATCCTCAAACCCTTCCCGTGATCCTCAAACCCTTCCCATGATCCTCAAACCCTTCCCATGATCCTCAAACCCTTCCCGTGATCCTCAAACCCTTCCCGTGATCCTCAAACCCTTCCCATGATCCTCAAACCCTTCCCATGATCCTCAAACCCTTCCCGTGATCCCTCAAACCCTTCCCGTGATCCTCAAACCCTTCCCGTGATCCCTCAAACCCTTCCCGTGATCCCTCAAACCCTTCCCATGATCCCTCAAACCCTTCCCATGATCCTCAAACCCTTCCCGTGATCCCTCAAACCCTTCCCATGATCCTCAAACCCTTCCCGTGATCCTCAAACCCTTCCCCACAGATGTCCCCAAGTGGTCTCCAAAAGGAGAAGCCCAAGGAACGAGCTCTCCAAGTCCTTCTCTCCACGTGATCCCACAGGAATAATTAATTAGTTAATGAGCAGTGAATTCTGGAGAAGCCCAAAAACACGTGGAGGGATCCAAAGGAGCCAGGTTGGGACACTGGGACATTCCCTGAGAACCTTCCCAGCCCCATCATCCCACGGTTCCGGGACGCGTTTCTCCCAAGGAACGAGCTCTCCAAGCCCTTCTCTCCTTGTGATCGCACAGCATTAATTAATGAGTTAACGAGCGGTGAATCACCAGAGCTCCACCCGGCACAGAGCAGTGTCCCTGCCCTGGTCACTCCTGCCCTGGCTTCTCCTGCTGACCTTGAGGAGCCCACCGAGGGCTTTCCTCGGGTTTCAGGAAGGAGGAACATCTCCACATCCCTTTTTCCTCTCTTCCTATCTCCTCCCACCCCGGGTTTTCTCCTCTCCTGCCTCCTCTGTCCTTCGTTATCCTCTTTCCTGGCGTTGCGGCGAAACAACTCGGGGGAGCCGGCCCCGACCCCAAAACCAAGCCCCAACCTAGGCCGGGCTTATCTTTGGCAAACACGAATGCGCGCCAGGTTGGCGCGGCTCCGACAAGAAGGTGACAGGATTAGGGGACGCGGCGTCGCCCGTCCTCGCCCAGCGCCAAAATCTCTTGGCTTTGACTTTGCTCCGACCTTTTTTCCGCCCCGTTCATCCCGAGGAAGGGGAAAGCCCCAAAGAGCAACCATGGGAGGTGCTGGTTCCGGGACCCGGCGCTGCGCTGTCAGCACGGCCGGGATTGTGGGCTTTGCAGCTTCCCACCCCTCCTTCCCGTGGGAGAAGAGCTTTGGATGTGCTGGAACATTCCCAGATCCCAAGTTCCCCCTGGATCCGTGCCCGGCTGCTCTCCGCGGGCCATGCCCATGGAATGGGACGATCCCAGAAATCCCTGCCAATCCAGGGGGTCGGAATGATCTCCTGCTCTCCTCCGCAAGCAGCAGATTTTGGGAAGTCTTCCCTTTCTGCAGCAGTTCTTTCACTCTGCACTCGGACACTGGGGTTACGATCCTAAAGCCCTTTCCCAGCACTGGGGTTACGATCCTAAAGCCCTTTTCCAGCACTGGGGTTACGATCCTAAAGCCCTTTTCCAGCACTGGGGTTACGATCCTAAAGCCCTTTTCCAGCACTGCGGTTACGATCCTAAAGCCCTTTTCCAGCACTGGGGTTACGATCCTAAAGCCCTTTTCCAGCACTGCGGTTACGATCCTAAAGCCCTTTTCCAGCACTGCGGTTACGATCCTAAAGCCCTTTTCCAGCACTGCGGTTACGATCCTAAAGCCCTTTTCCAGCACTGCGGTTACGATCCTAAAGCCCTTTTCCAGCACTGGGGTTACGATCCTAAAGCCCTTTTCCAGCACTGCGGTTACGATCCTAAAGAGAGAAGGAAAACAGGAAAGAGAGGAAAGGGAGGGAGGGAGGGAGGGAGGGAGGGAGGGAGGGAGGGAGGGAGGGAGGGAGGGAGGGAGGGAGGGAGGGAGGGAGGGAGGGAGGAAGGAAGGAAGGAAGGAAGGAAGGAAGGAAGGAAGGAAGGAAGGAAGGAAGGAAGGAAGGAAGGAAGGAAGGAAGGAAGGAAGGAAGGAAGGAAGGAAGGAAGGAAGGAAGGAAGGAAGGAAGGAAGGAAGGAAGGAAGGAAGGAAGGAAGGAAGGAAGGAAGGAAGGAAGGAAGGAAGGAAGGAAGGAAGGAAGGAAGGAAGGAAGGAGGGAAGGAGGGAAGGAGGGAGGGAGGGAGGGAGGGAGGGAGGGAGGGAGGGAGGGAGGGAGGAGGAGGGAGGGAGGGAGGGAGGGAGGGAGGGAGGAAGGGAGGAAGGGAGGAAGGGAGGAAGGAAGGAAGGAAGGAAGGAAGGAAGGAAGGAAGGAAGGAAGGAAGGAAGGAAGGAAGGAAGGAAGGAAGGAAGGAAGGAAGGAAGGAAGGAAGGAAGGAGCGAAGGCGGCGTTTCAAAGGCTGCGGGGCGACGCCGGCGCCCGTCCGACCCATCCCACCCCGAGCCCCGTATCAAAGGCAGCTCCAGGACGCTCTGGGAGCGAGGACGGGGAGAAAATCCCAAAATCCCAGCGGGAATGGGAAGTGCGAGAGGCAGCTGGGGCCGACATCCCGCGTCCCGAAATCCCGGCTTTCCTCCCGACCAAAACCCAGCCGCGCTTCCCTGGGCACGCTCCGCACCCGGAGAATCTGAAATCCCCCCAGAACAAGTCTCGAGATCCAACTGATCCTTTCTGGAGAACATTTTTGAACTGAGTCGCCGGCCGAGGCCGCGAAATCCTCCAGGAACAAGAGCCGCCCCCGAGGTGGAAGCTGGGATGTTTTTCCTGTAAACACGACACAGAGAGTGTTCTTTTCTTGATTTCCCAATTTTGGGATGGCTCCTCTCTGCTTTAATGTTCTCACCGCCCAGTTTGGAATAATCCCCCTTTCCTTCAATATTTCTTGCCTCTCTCCTGGGAAATTCGGAGCCGCTTCTGGCATCTGTTCCCCGTCCTCTTCTGTGAACGCTGAGGCGAAAAATCCATTTATTTTTTAGCAGTGTCTACATCATCTGGCAATAAATTCCCTTCCCCAGCTCTAAGAGCTTCCTAAAATTCCCCGTCCTGGCCTCGTCCTCTTCCCGCGCCGCGATAAATCCGTCGCGATTGTTTCGCTTCACCTCGGGCCCGCTGCTGCTTTTTCCTTCCCAAAATCCTAATTTTCATCTCTTATTCCCCATTTCTTTCCTTGCTTTTCGTTTTTAATCCAACCCGTTTTTCCCAGATAATTCCCACGAACGCAGAGAGAATCAAAACACGCGCAATCGAGATATTTTGTCCGATTTCTTTTCCCCAGAATATCCCTTTTTTTTTTTCGGGACCGGGGAATATTTTCACAGGAAAAGTTTGCGCGGGACAAACGAGACTGATTTCAGTTAGAAAGGAATATAATCTAATTAAAGCCCCGCTGGTTCCCGTTAACTCCGCGCTCCGGAGCTTTTTTTTTCGGATTTCATTGGTGCCGGGATCAAAGCGCGGCCCCGGCGGCCTCGGCTGGTGTGAGAACTGGTGCTGCCCGTAATTCCGACCAGATGGGATCCGCTGGCACGAGGCTGGCCAGAATTCCCAAACTCACAGCTCGGGACCCCCCCTCAAATCCCAAATCTTTTCTGCGTTTTCCCGGACAAAATCAGGATTATTTTTTGTCGTGGTTGCGGAGGTGTTTTAGCGAGACTCGCCCCCCTCCTCGGGCTCTTTTGCAGCCAAAGCTCCCCCAAAAGTTGATTTTATTTATCTAACTCCTCCTTTAATCCCCCATCTCTCCACGCCGGGAAGTTCAGACTTCGGGGCCGGGCTGCGAGTGCTTATTAATTAACTCGGCTTTGTTGGGCGCTGCGGGCTTTAACTCGGAGCATAACAAACCCTTTGTTTTTCCTGCCTAACGGAGCGTGACCGCCGATGGAAATGACCCACTAATTCAGCAAATTTGTTTTGTTTCCCGGATTTTCCCACATGTCCATTTTCCAGCTGGAATGCAAATCTCCGGCCGCGGCCCCCGACGAGCGGCGGCACCTCGGGGTGACGCCGCCACTTCAGCCCCACAACTGCGGCCAGAAAGCCCCAAAAAGCAGCAATTCAGCCCTAAACCTTTTATTTTTTGGTTTTTTGGGGAGTGGTTTCAATTTGATTTGCATTTCTTTGTGGGTTTTTTTTTTGGAATGGTTTTCTGTTGGAAGGGGTTTTAAAATTCGTCTTCTTCCAGTTCCCAAATCCGCAAATTGAGATCGTTCCCTCTCCGGGAATATTTTCAGCGAGTCGCTTCCAGGTTTCTCTAAAACCCCAAAACTGTTTGGGAGCTCCGAATTCCCGATTCTGAATTTGGGAATTCTGGCCCCAGCGTCAGCAAAAAAAACTTCTGGGAAACCCAAAATCCGAGAATCAGTGGAAGGGGAAGTTTTAAACCACTGGATTTTAGTGGAAAAGTGGGCAGGAGTTTGGGATTGTGGGCAGGAGTTTGGGATTGTGGGCAGGAGTTTGGGATTGTGAACAGGAGTTTGGGATTGTGAACGGGAGTTTGGCATTGTGAACGGGAGTTTGGCATTGTGAACGGGAGTTTGGGATTGTGGGCAGGAGTTTGGGATTGTGAACGGGAGTTTGGGATTGTGAACACGAGTTTGGGATTGTGGGCAGGAGTTTGGGATTGTGAACAGGAGTTTGGGATTGTGGGCAGGAGTTTGGGATTGTGGGCTGGAGTTTGGGATTGTGGGCAGGAGTTTGGGATTGTGAACGGGAGTTTGGGATTGTGGGCAGGAGTTTGGGATTGTGAACAGGACTTTGGGATTGTGAACAGGAGTATGGGATTGTGAACGGGAGTTTGGGATTGTGAACGGGAGTTTGGGATTGTGAACGGGAGTTTGGCATTGTGAACGGGAGTTTGGGATTGTGGGCAGGAGTTTGGGATTGTGGGCAGGAGTTTGGGATTGTGAACGGGAGTTTGGCATTGTGAACGGGAGTTTGGGATTGTGAACGGGAGTTTGGGATTGTGGGCAGGAGTTTGGGATTGTGAACGGGAGTTTGGGATTGTGAACACGAGTTTGGGATTGTGGGCAGGAGTTTGGGATTGTGAACAGGAGTTTGGGATTGTGGGCAGGAGTTTGGGATTGTGGGCTGGAGTTTGGGATTGTGAACAGGACTTTGGGATTGTGAACAGGAGTTTGGGATTGTGAACGGGAGTTTGGGATTGTGAACGGGAGTTTGGGATTGTGAACGGGAGTTTGGGATTGTGAACGGGAGTTTGGCATTGTGAACGGGAGTTTGGGATTGTGGGCAGGAGTTTGGGATTGTGGGCAGGAGTTTGGGATTGTGAACGGGAGTTTGGCATTGTGAACGGGAGTTTGGGATTGTGGGCAGGAGTTTGGGATTGTGGGCAGGAGTTTGGGATTGTGAACGGGAGTTTGGGATTGTGAACGGGAGTTTGGGATTGTGGGCAGGAGTTTGGGATTGTGGGCAGGAGTTTGGGATTTTGAACGGGAGTTTGGGATTGTGGGCAGGAGTTTGGGATTGTGAACAGGAGTTTGGGATTGTGAACGGGAGTTTGGGATTGAGAACGGGAGTTTGGGATTGTGAACGGGAGTTTGGGATTGTGGGCAGGAGTTTGGGATTATGAACAGGAGTTTGGGATTGTGAATGGGAGTTTGGGATTGTGAACGGGAGTTTGGGATTGTGGGCAGGAGTTTGGGATTGAGGGCAGGAGTTTGGGATTGTGAACGGGAGTTTGGGATTGTGGGCAGGAGTTTGGGATTGTGGGCTGGAGTTTGGGATTGTGGTCAGGAGTTTGGGATTGTGAACGGGAGTTTGGGATTGTGAACAGGAGTTTGGGATTGTGGGCTGGAGTTTGGGATTGTGAACGGGAGTTTGGGATTGTGGGCAGGAGTTTGGGATTGTGAACGGGAGTTTGGGATTGAGAACGGGAGTTTGGGATTGTGAACAGGAGTTTGGGATTGTGAACAGGAGTTTGGGATTGTGAACGGGAGTTTGGGATTGTGAACAGCAGTTTGGGATTGTGGGCAGGAGTTTGGGATTGTGAACGGGAGTTTGGGATTGAGAACGGGAGTTTGGGATTGTGAACGGGAGTTTGGGATTGTGAACGGGAGTTTGGGATTGAGAACGGGAGTTTGGGATTGTGAACGGGAGTTTGGGATTGTGGGCAGGAGTTTGGGATTGTGAACGGGAGTTTGGGATTGTGAACGGGAGTTTGGGATTGTGAACAGGAGTTTGGGATTGTGAACGGGAGTTTGGGATTGTGAACGGGAGTTTGGGATTGTGGGCGGGAGTTTGGGATTGTGAACGGGAGTTTGGGATTGTGAACGGGAGTTTGGGATTGTGGGCGGGAGTTTGGGATTGTGAACGGGAGTTTGGGATTGTGAACGGGAGTTTGGGATTGTGAACGGGAGTTTGGGATTGAGAACGGGAGTTTGGGATTGTGAACGGGAGTTTGGGATTGTGGGCAGGAGTTTGGGATTGTGAACGGGAGTTTGGGATTGTGAACGGGAGTTTGGGATTGTGAACAGGAGTTTGGGATTGTGAACGGGAGTTTGGGATTGTGAACGGGAGTTTGGGATTGTGGGCGGGAGTTTGGGATTGTGAAAGGGAGTTTGGGATTGTGAACGGGAGTTTGGGATTGTGGGCCGGAGTTTGGGATTGTGAACGGGAGTTTGGGATTGTGGGCAGGAGTTTGGGATTGAGAACGGGAGTTTGGGATTGTGGGCAGGAGTTTGGGATTGTGGGCAGGAGTTTGGGATTGTGAACGGGAGTTTGGGATTGTGAACGGGAGTTTGGGATTGTGAACAGCAGTTTGGGATTGTGGGCGGGAGTTTGGGATTGTGGGCGGGAGTTTGGGATTGTGAATGGGAGTTTGGGATTGTGAACGGGAGTTTGGGATTGTGAACAGGAGTTTGGGATTGTGAACAGGAGTTTGGGATTGTGAACAGCAGTTTGGGATTGTGAACGGGAGTTTGGGGTTGTGGGCAGGAGTTTGGGATTGTGAACGGGAGTTTGGGATTGTGAACGGGAGTTCGGGATTGTGGTCAGGAGTTTGGGATTGTGAACGGGAGTTTGGGATTGTGAACAGGAGTTTGGGATTGTGAACGGGAGTTTGGGATTGTGAACGGGAGTTTGGGATTGTGGGCAGGAGTTTGGGATTGTGAACAGGAGTTTGGGATTGTGAACGGGAGTTTGGGATTGTGAACGGGAGTTTGGGATTGTGAACAGGAGTTTGGGATTGTGAACAGGAGTTTGGGATTGTGAACAGCAGTTTGGGATTGTGAACGGGAGTTTGGGGTTGTGGGCAGGAGTTTGGGATTGTGAACGGGAGTTTGGGATTGTGAACGGGAGTTCGGGATTGTGGTCAGGAGTTTGGGATTGTGACCGGGAGTTTGGGATTGTGACCGGGAGTTTGGGATTGTGGGCAGGAGTTTGGGATTGTGAACCGGAGTTTGGGATTGTGGGCAGGAGTTTGGGATTGTGGGCAGGAGTTTGGGATTGTGAACGGGAGTTTGGGATTGTGAACGGGAGTTTGGGATTGTGAACGGGAGTTTGGGATTGTGAACGGGAGTTTGGGATTGTGGGCAGGAGTTTGGGATTGTGAACAGGAGTTTGGGATTGTGAACGGGAGTTTGGGATTGTGAACAGCAGTTTGGGATTGTGGGCAGGAGTTTGGGATTGTGGGCAGGAGTTTGGGATTGTGAACGGGAGTTTGGGATTGTGGGCAGGAGTTTGGGATTGTGAACAGCAGTTTGGGATTGTGAACGGGAGTTTGGGATTGTGGGCAGGAGTTTGGGATTGTGGGCCGGAGTTTGGGATTGTGAACGGGAGTTTGGGATTATGAACAGGAGTTTGGGATTGTGAACGGGAGTTTGGGATTGTGAACGGGAGTTTGGGATTGTGGGCGGGAGTTTGGGATTGTGAAAGGGAGTTTGGGATTGTGAACGGGAGTTTGGGATTGTGAACGGGAGTTTGGGATTGTGGGCAGGAGTTTGGGATTGTGGGCGGGAGTTTGGGATTGTGGGCGGGAGTTTGGGATTGTGAATGGGAGTTTGGGATTGTGAACGGGAGTTTGGGATTGTGGGCAGGAGTTTGGGATTGTGAACGGGAGTTTGGGATTGTGGGCGGGAGTTTGGGATTGTGGGCGGGAGTTTGGGATTGTGAATGGGAGTTTGGGATTGTGAACGGGAGTTTGGGATTGTGGGCAGGAGTTTGGGATTGTGAACGGGAGTTTGGGATTGTGAACGGGAGTTTGGGATTGTGGGCAGGAGTTTGGGATTGTGAACGGGAGTTTGGGATTGTGAACGGGAGTTTGGCATTGTGGGCGGGAGTTTGGGATTGTGAAAGGGAGTTTGGGATTGTGAACGGGAGTTTGGGATTGTGAACGGGAGTTTGGGATTGTGAACGGGAGTTTGGGATTGTGGGCAGGAGTTTGGGATTGTGGGCAGGAGTTTGGGGTTGTGGGCAGGAGTTTGGGATTGTGAACGGGAGTTTGGGATTGTGAACGGGAGTTTGGGATTGTGGTCAGGAGTTTGGGATTGTGAACGGGAGTTTGGGATTGTGGTCAGGAGTTTGGGATTGTGAACGGGAGTTTGGGATTGTGAACAGGAGTTTGGGATTGTGAACGGGAGTTTGGGATTGTGAACGGGAGTTTGGGATTGTGGGCAGGAGTTTGGGATTGTGGGCGGGAGTTTGGGATTGTGAACGGGAGTTTGGGATTGTGGGCAGGAGTTTGGGATTGTGGGCAGGAGTTTGGGATTGTGAACCGGAGTTTGGGATTGTGGGCAGGAGTTTGGGATTGTGGGCAGGAGTTTGGGATTGTGAACAGGAGTTTGGGATTGTGAACGGGAGTTTGGGATTGAGAACGGGAGTTTGGGATTGTGGGCAGGAGTTTGGGATTGTGAACGGGAGTTTGGGATTGTGAACGGGAGTTTGGGATTGTGAACGGGAGTTTGGGATTGTGGGCAGGAGTTTGGGATTGTGAACAGGAGTTTGGGATTGTGAACGGGAGTTTGGGATTGTGAACAGCAGTTTGGGATTGTGGGCAGGAGTTTGGGATTGTGGGCAGGAGTTTGGGATTGTGAACGGGAGTTTGGGATTGTGAACAGCAGTTTGGGATTGTGAACGGGAGTTTGGGATTGTGGGCAGGAGTTTGGGATTGTGGGCCGGAGTTTGGGATTGTGAACGGGAGTTTGGGATTGTGGGCAGGAGTTTGGGATTGTGAAAAGGAGTTTGGGATTGTGGGCAGGAGTTTGGGATTGTGAACGGGAGTTTGGGATTGTGAACGGGAGTTTGGGATTGTGAACGGGAGTTTGGGATTGTGGGCTGGAGTTTGGGATTGTGGGCGGGAGTTTGGGATTGTGAACAGGAGTTTGGGATTGTGAACGGGAGTTCGGGATTGTGGGCAGGAGTTTGGGATTGTGAACGGGAGATTGGGATTGTGGGCGGGAGTTTGGGATTGTGAACGGGAGTTTGGGATTGTGGGCGGGAGTTTGGGATTGTGGGCGGGAGTTTGGGATTGTGAACGGGAGTTTGGGATTGTGGGCAGGAGTTTGGGATTGTGAACGGGAGTTTGGGATTGTGAACGGGAGTTTGGGATTGTGAACGGGAGTTTGGGATTGTGGGCGGGAGTTTGGGATTGTGGGCGGGAGTTTGGGATTGTGAACGGGAGTTTGGGATTGTGAACAGGAGTTTGGGATTGTGGGCAGGAGTTTGGGATTGTGAACGGGAGTTTGGGATTGTGAACACGAGTTTGGGATTGTGGGCAGGAGTTTGGGATTGTGAACAGGAGTTTGGGATTGTGGGCAGGAGTTTGGGATTGTGGGCTGGAGTTTGGGATTGTGGGCAGGAGTTTGGGATTGTGAACGGGAGTTTGGGATTGTGGGCAGGAGTTTGGGATTGTGAACAGGACTTTGGGATTGTGAACAGGAGTTTGGGATTGTGAACGGGAGTTTGGGATTGTGAACGGGAGTTTGGGATTGTGAACGGGAGTTTGGGATTGTGAACGGGAGTTTGGCATTGTGAACGGGAGTTTGGGATTGTGGGCAGGAGTTTGGGATTGTGGGCAGGAGTTTGGGATTGTGAACGGGAGTTTGGCATTGTGAACGGGAGTTTGGGATTGTGGGCAGGAGTTTGGGATTGTGGGCAGGAGTTTGGGATTGTGAACGGGAGTTTGGGATTGTGAACGGGAGTTTGGGATTGTGGGCAGGAGTTTGGGATTGTGGGCAGGAGTTTGGGATTTTGAACGGGAGTTTGGGATTGTGGGCAGGAGTTTGGGATTGTGAACAGGAGTTTGGGATTGTGAACGGGAGTTTGGGATTGAGAACGGGAGTTTGGGATTGTGAACGGGAGTTTGGGATTGTGGGCAGGAGTTTGGGATTATGAACAGGAGTTTGGGATTGTGAATGGGAGTTTGGGATTGTGAACGGGAGTTTGGGATTGTGGGCAGGAGTTTGGGATTGAGGGCAGGAGTTTGGGATTGTGAACGGGAGTTTGGGATTGTGAATGGGAGTTTGGGATTGTGGGCTGGAGTTTGGGATTGTGGTCAGGAGTTTGGGATTGTGAACGGGAGTTTGGGATTGTGAACAGGAGTTTGGGATTGTGGGCTGGAGTTTGGGATTGTGAACGGGAGTTTGGGATTGTGGGCAGGAGTTTGGGATTGTGAACGGGAGTTTGGGATTGAGAACGGGAGTTTGGGATTGTGAACAGGAGTTTGGGATTGTGAACAGGAGTTTGGGATTGTGAACGGGAGTTTGGGATTGTGAACAGCAGTTTGGGATTGTGGGCAGGAGTTTGGGATTGTGAACGGGAGTTTGGGATTGAGAACGGGAGTTTGGGATTGTGAACGGGAGTTTGGGATTGTGAACGGGAGTTTGGGATTGAGAACGGGAGTTTGGGATTGTGAACGGGAGTTTGGGATTGTGAACGGGAGTTTGGGGTTGTGGGCAGGAGTTTGGGATTGTGAACGGGAGTTTGGGATTGTGGGCAGGAGTTTGGGATTGTGAACGGGAGTTTGGGATTGTGAACGGGAGTTTGGGATTGTGAACAGGAGTTTGGGATTGTGAACGGGAGTTTGGGATTGTGAACGGGAGTTTGGGATTGTGGGCGGGAGTTTGGGATTGTGAACGGGAGTTTGGGATTGTGAACGGGAGTTTGGGATTGTGGGCGGGAGTTTGGGATTGTGAACGGGAGTTTGGGATTGTGAACGGGAGTTTGGGATTGTGAACGGGAGTTTGGGATTGAGAACGGGAGTTTGGGATTGTGAACGGGAGTTTGGGATTGTGGGCAGGAGTTTGGGATTGTGAACGGGAGTTTGGGATTGTGAACGGGAGTTTGGGATTGTGAACAGGAGTTTGGGATTGTGAACGGGAGTTTGGGATTGTGAACGGGAGTTTGGGATTGTGGGCGGGAGTTTGGGATTGTGAAAGGGAGTTTGGGATTGTGAACGGGAGTTTGGGATTGTGGGCCGGAGTTTGGGATTGTGAACGGGAGTTTGGGATTGTGGGCAGGAGTTTGGGATTGAGAACGGGAGTTTGGGATTGTGGGCAGGAGTTTGGGATTGTGGGCAGGAGTTTGGGATTGTGAACGGGAGTTTGGGATTGTGAACGGGAGTTTGGGATTGTGAACAGCAGTTTGGGATTGTGGGCGGGAGTTTGGGATTGTGGGCGGGAGTTTGGGATTGTGAATGGGAGTTTGGGATTGTGAACGGGAGTTTGGGATTGTGAACAGGAGTTTGGGATTGTGAACAGGAGTTTGGGATTGTGAACAGCAGTTTGGGATTGTGAACGGGAGTTTGGGGTTGTGGGCAGGAGTTTGGGATTGTGAACGGGAGTTTGGGATTGTGAACGGGAGTTCGGGATTGTGGTCAGGAGTTTGGGATTGTGAACGGGAGTTTGGGATTGTGAACAGGAGTTTGGGATTGTGAACGGGAGTTTGGGATTGTGAACGGGAGTTTGGGATTGTGGGCAGGAGTTTGGGATTGTGAACAGGAGTTTGGGATTGTGAACGGGAGTTTGGGATTGTGAACGGGAGTTTGGGATTGTGAACAGGAGTTTGGGATTGTGAACAGGAGTTTGGGATTGTGAACAGCAGTTTGGGATTGTGAACGGGAGTTTGGGGTTGTGGGCAGGAGTTTGGGATTGTGAACGGGAGTTTGGGATTGTGAACGGGAGTTTGGGATTGTGAACGGGAGTTTGGGATTGTGGGCTGGAGTTTGGGATTGTGGGCGGGAGTTTGGGATTGTGAACAGGAGTTTGGGATTGTGAACGGGAGTTCGGGATTGTGGGTAGGAGTTTGGGATTGTGAACGGGAGATTGGGATTGTGGGCAGGAGTTTGGGATTGTGAACGGGAGTTTGGGATTGTGGGCGGGAGTTTGGGATTGTGGGCGGGAGTTTGGGATTGTGAACGGGAGTTTGGGATTGTGGGCAGGAGTTTGGGATTGTGAACGGGAGTTTGGGATTGTGAACGGGAGTTTGGGATTGTGAACGGGAGTTTGGGATTGTGGGCGGGAGTTTGGGATTGTGGGCGGGAGTTTGGGATTGTGAACGGGAGTTTGGGATTGTGAACAGGAGTTTGGGATTGTGGGCAGGAGTTTGGGATTGTGAACGGGAGTTTGGGATTGTGAACACGAGTTTGGGATTGTGGGCAGGAGTTTGGGATTGTGAACAGGAGTTTGGGATTGTGGGCAGGAGTTTGGGATTGTGGGCTGGAGTTTGGGATTGTGGGCAGGAGTTTGGGATTGTGAACGGGAGTTTGGGATTGTGGTCAGGAGTTTGGGATTGTGAACGGGAGTTTGGGATTGTGAACAGGAGTTTGGGATTGTGAACGGGAGTTTGGGATTGTGAACGGGAGTTTGGGATTGTGGGCAGGAGTTTGGGATTGTGGGCGGGAGTTTGGGATTGTGAACGGGAGTTTGGGATTGTGGGCAGGAGTTTGGGATTGTGGGCAGGAGTTTGGGATTGTGAACCGGAGTTTGGGATTGTGGGCAGGAGTTTGGGATTGTGGGCAGGAGTTTGGGATTGTGAACAGGAGTTTGGGATTGTGAACGGGAGTTTGGGATTGAGAACGGGAGTTTGGGATTGTGGGCAGGAGTTTGGGATTGTGAACGGGAGTTTGGGATTGTGAACGGGAGTTTGGGATTGTGAACGGGAGTTTGGGATTGTGGGCAGGAGTTTGGGATTGTGAACAGGAGTTTGGGATTGTGAACGGGAGTTTGGGATTGTGAACAGCAGTTTGGGATTGTGGGCAGGAGTTTGGGATTGTGGGCAGGAGTTTGGGATTGTGAACGGGAGTTTGGGATTGTGAACAGCAGTTTGGGATTGTGAACGGGAGTTTGGGATTGTGGGCAGGAGTTTGGGATTGTGGGCCGGAGTTTGGGATTGTGAACGGGAGTTTGGGATTGTGGGCAGGAGTTTGGGATTGTGAAAAGGAGTTTGGGATTGTGGGCAGGAGTTTGGGATTGTGAACGGGAGTTTGGGATTGTGAACGGGAGTTTGGGATTGTGAACGGGAGTTTGGGATTGTGGGCTGGAGTTTGGGATTGTGGGCGGGAGTTTGGGATTGTGAACAGGAGTTTGGGATTGTGAACGGGAGTTCGGGATTGTGGGTAGGAGTTTGGGATTGTGAACGGGAGATTGGGATTGTGGGCGGGAGTTTGGGATTGTGAACGGGAGTTTGGGATTGTGGGCGGGAGTTTGGGATTGTGGGCGGGAGTTTGGGATTGTGAACGGGAGTTTGGGATTGTGGGCAGGAGTTTGGGATTGTGAACGGGAGTTTGGGATTGTGAACGGGAGTTTGGGATTGTGAACGGGAGTTTGGGATTGTGGGCGGGAGTTTGGGATTGTGGGCGGGAGTTTGGGATTGTGAACGGGAGTTTGGGATTGTGAACAGGAGTTTGGGATTGTGAACGGGAGTTTGGGATTGTGAACGGGAGTTTGGGATTGAGAACGGGAGTTTGGGATTGTGAACAGGAGTTTGGGATTGTGAACGGGAGTTTCGGATTGTGGGCTGGAGTTTGGGATTGTGAACGGGAGTTTGGGATTGTGAACAGGAGTTTGGGATTGTGAACGGGAGTTTAGGATTGTGAACAGCAGTTTGGGATTGTGGGCAGGAGTTTGGGATTGTGGGCAGGAGTTTGGGATTGTGAACGGGAGTTTGGGATTGTGGGCAGGAGTTTGGGATTGTGGGCAGGAGTTTGGGATTGTGGGCAGGAGTTTGGGATTGTGAACGGGAGTTTGGGATTGTGAACGGGAGTTTGGGATTGTGAACGGGAGTTTGGGATTGTGGGCAGGAGTTTGGGATTGTGGTCAGGAGTTTGGGATTGTGAACGGGAGTTTGGGATTGTGGGCTGGAGTTTGGGATTGTGGTCAGGAGTTTGGGATTGTGAACAGGAGTTTGGGATTGTGAACAGGAGTTTGGGATTGTGGGCTGGAGTTTGGGATTGAGAACGGGAGTTTGGGATTGTGGGCGGGAGTTTGGGATTGTGGGCTGGAGTTTGGGATTGTGGTCAGGAGTTTGGGATTGTGAACAGCAGTTTGGGATTGTGAACGGGAGTTTGGGGTTGTGGGCAGGAGTTTGGGATTGTGAACGGGAGTTTGGGATTGTGGGCAGGAGATTGGGATTGTGGGCAGGAGTTTGGGATTGTGGGCGGGAGTTTGGGATTGTGGGCAGGAGTTTGGGATTGTGAACAGCAGTTTGGGATTGTGGGCAGGAGTTTGGGATTGTGAACAGGAGTTTGGGATTGTGAACAGGAGTTTGGGATTGTGGGCAGGAGTTTGGGATTGTGAACGGGAGTTTGGGATTGTGGGCAGGAGTTTGGGATTGTGAACGGGAGTTTGGGATTGTGAACGGGAGTTTGGGATTGTGAACGGGAGTTTGGGATTGTGAACGGGAGTTTGGGATTGTGGGCAGGAGTTTGGGATTGTGGGCGGGAGTTTGGGATTGTGAACCGGAGTTTGGGATTGTGAACAGGAGTTTGGGATTGTGAACGGGAGTTTGGGATTGTGGGCAGGAGTTTGGGATTGTGAACAGGAGTTTGGGATTGTGGGCAGGAGTTTGGGATTGTGGGCAGGAGTTTGGGATTGTGAACGGGAGTTTGGGATTGTGGGCTGGAGTTTGGGATTGTGGGCAGGAGTTTGGGATTGTGGGCAGGAGTTTGGGATTGTGGGCAGGAGTTTGGGATTGTGAACAGGAGTTTGGGATTGTGAACAGGAGTTTGGGATTGTGAACAGGAGTTTGGGATTGTGAACGGGAGTTTGGGATTGTGAACGGGAGTTTGGGATTGAGAACGGGAGTTTGGGATTGTGAACGGGAGTTTGGGATTGTGGGCAGGAGTTTGGGATTGTGAACAGCAGTTTGGGATTGTGAACGGGAGTTTGGGATTGTGAACAGGAGTTTGGGATTGTGAACGGGAGTTTGGGATTGTGAACAGGAGTTTGGGATTGTGAACGGGAGTTTGGGATTGTGAACGGGAGTTTGGGATTGTGAACAGGAGTTTGGGATTGTGAACGGGAGTTTGGGATTGTGAACGGGAGTTTGGGATTGTGGGCAGGAGTTTGGGATTGTGAACAGCAGTTTGGGATTGTGGGCAGGAGTTTGGGATTGTGAACAGGAGTTTGGGATTGTGAATGGGAGTTTGGGATTGTGAACGGGAGTTTAGGATTGTGAACAGCAGTTTGGGATTGTGGGCAGGAGTTTGGGATTGTGGGCAGGAGTTTGGGATTGTGAACGGGAGTTTGGGATTGTGGGCAGGAGTTTGGGATTGTGAACGGGAGTTTGGGATTGTGAACGGGAGTTTGGGATTGTGGGCAGGAGTTTGGGATTGTGGGCAGGAGTTTGGGATTGTGAACGGGAGTTTGGGATAGTGAACGGGAGTTTGGGATTGTGAACGGGAGTTTGGGATTGTGGGCTGGAGTTTGGGTTTGTGGTCAGGAGTTTGGGATTGTGAACGGGAGTTTGGGATTGTGGGCTGGAGTTTGGGATTGTGGTCAGGAGTTTGGGATTGTGAACAGGAGTTTGGGATTGTGAACAGGAGTTTGGGATTGTGGGCTGGAGTTTGGGATTGTGGTCAGGAGTTTGGGATTGTGAACAGCAGTTTGGGATTGTGAACGGGAGTTTGGGGTTGTGGGCAGGAGTTTGGGATTGTGAACGGGAGTTTGGGATTGTGAACGGGAGTTTGGGATTGTGGGCAGGAGATTGGGATTGTGGGCAGGAGTTTGGGATTGTGAACGGGAGTTTGGGATTTTGAACGGGAGTTTGGGATTGTGAACAGGAGTTTGGGATTGTGGGCAGGAGTTTGGGATTGTGGGCGGGAGTTTGGGATTGTGGGCAGGAGTTTGGGATTGTGAACAGCAGTTTGGGATTGTGGGCAGGAGTTTGGGATTGTGAACAGGAGTTTGGGATTGTGAACAGGAGTTTGGGATTGTGGGCAGGAGTTTGGGATTGTGAACGGGAGTTTGGGATTGTGGGCAGGAGTTTGGGATTGTGAACGGGAGTTTGGGATTGTGAACGGGAGTTTGGGATTGTGAACGGGAGTTTGGGATTGTGGGCAGGAGTTTGGGATTGTGGGCAGGAGTTTGGGATTGTGAACCGGAGTTTGGGATTGTGGGCAGGAGTTTGGGATTGTGGGCAGGAGTTTGGGATTGTGAACGGGAGTTTGGGATTGTGGGCAGGAGTTTGGGATTGTGAATAGGAGTTTGGGATTGTGGGCAGGAGTTTGGGATTGTGGGCAGGAGTTTGGGATTGTGAACGGGAGTTTGGGATTGTGAACGGGAGTTTGGGATTGTGGGCGGGAGTTTGGGATTGTGAACGGGAGTTTGGGATTGTGAACGGGAGATTGGGATTGTGAACGGGAGTTTGGGATTGTGGGCAGGAGTTTGGGATTGTGGGCAGGAGTTTGGGATTGTGAACGGGAGTTTGGGATTGTGAACGGGAGTTTGGGATTGTGGGCTGGAGTTTGGGATTGTGGTCAGGAGTTTGGGATTGTGAACAGGAGTTTGGGATTGTGAACAGGAGTTTGGGATTGTGGGCTGGAGTTTGGGATTGAGAACGGGAGTTTGGGATTGTGAACGGGAGTTTGGGATTGTGGGCTGGAGTTTGGGATTGTGGTCAGGAGTTTGGGATTGTGAACAGCAGTTTGGGATTGTGAACGGGAGTTTGGGGTTGTGGGCGGGAGTTTGGGATTGTGAACGGGAGTTTGGGATTGTGAACGGGAGTTTGGGATTGTGGGCAGGAGTTTGGGATTGTGGGCAGGAGTTTGGGATTGTGAACGGGAGTTTGGGATTGTGGGCAGGAGTTTGGGATTGTGAACAGGAGTTTGGGATTTTGAACGGGAGTTTGGGATTGTGGGCGGGAGTTTGGGATTGTGGGCAGGAGTTTGGGATTGTGAACAGCAGTTTGGGATTGTGGGCAGGAGTTTGGGATTGTGAACAGGAGTTTGGGATTGTGAACAGGAGTTTGGGATTGTGGGCAGGAGTTTGGGATTGTGAACAGGAGTTTGGGATTGTGAACGGGAGTTTGGGATTGTGAACGGGAGTTTGGGATTGTGAACGGGAGTTTGGGATTGTGAACGGGAGTTTGGGATTGTGGGCAGGAGTTTGGGATTGTGGGCAGGAGTTTGGGATTGTGAACACGAGTTTGGGATTGTGGGCAGGAGTTTGGGATTGTGGGCAGGAGTTTGGGATTGTGAACGGGAGTTTGGGATTGTGGGCAGGAGTTTGGGATTGTGAACGGGAGTTTGGGATTGTGGGCAGGAGTTTGGGATTGTGGGCAGGAGTTTGGGATTGTGAACGGGAGTTTGGGATTGTGAACGGGAGTTTGGGATTGTGGGCGGGAGTTTGGGATTGTGAACGGGAGATTGGGATTGTGGGCGGGAGTTTGGGATTGTGGGCGGGAGTTTGGGATTGTGAACAGGAGTTTGGGATTGTGGGCAGGAGTTTGGGATTGTGGGCAGGAGTTTGGGATTGTGAACGGGAGTTTGGGATTGTGAACGGGAGTTTGGGATTGTGGGCTGGAGTTTGGGATTGTGGTCAGGAGTTTGGGATTGTGAACGGGAGTTTGGGATTGTGGGCAGGAGTTTGGGATTGTGAACAGGAGTTTGGGATTGTGAACGGGAGTTTGGGATTGTGAACGGGAGTTTGGGATTGTGGGCTGGAGTTTGGGATTGTGGTCAGGAGTTTGGGATTGTGAACGGGAGTTTGGGATTGTGAACGGGAGTTTGGGATTGTGAACAGGAGTTTGGGATTGTGGGCTGGAGTTTGGGATTGAGAACGGGAGTTTGGGATTGTGAACGGGAGTTTGGGATTGTGGGCTGGAGTTTGGGATTGTGGTCAGGAGTTTGGGATTGTGAACAGCAGTTTGGGATTGTGAACGGGAGTTTGGGGTTGTGAACGGGAGTTTGGGATTGTGAACGGGAGTTTGGGATTGTGAACGGGAGTTTGGGATTGTGGGCTGGAGTTTGGGATTGTGGTCAGGAGTTTGGGATTGTGAACGGGAGTTTGGGATTGTGAACGGGAGTTTGGGATTGTGAACGGGAGTTTGGGATTGTGGGCAGGAGTTTGGGATTGTGAACGGGAGTTTGGGATTGTGAACGGGAGTTTGGGATTGTGAACAGGAGTTTGGGATTGTGGGCAGGAGTTTGGGATTGTGGGCGGGAGTTTGGGATTGTGGGCAGGAGTTTGGGATTGTGAACAGCAGTTTGGGATTGTGGGCAGGAGTTTGGGATTGTGAACAGGAGTTTGGGATTGTGAACAGGAGTTTGGGATTGTGGGCAGGAGTTTGGGATTGTGAACGGGAGTTTGGGATTGTGGGCAGGAGTTTGGGATTGTGAACGGGAGTTTGGGATTGTGAACGGGAGTTTGGGATTGTGAACGGGAGTTTGGGATTGTGAACGGGAGTTTGGGATTGTGGGCAGGAGTTTGGGATTGTGGGCAGGAGTTTGGGATTGTGAACCGGAGTTTGGGATTGTGGGCAGGAGTTTGGGATTGTGGTCAGGAGTTTGGGATTGTGAACGGGAGTTTGGGATTGTGGGCAGGAGTTTGGGATTGTGAATAGGAGTTTGGGATTGTGGGCAGGAGTTTGGGATTGTGGGCAGGAGTTTGGGATTGTGAACGGGAGTTTGGGATTGTGAACGGGAGTTTGGGATTGTGGGCGGGAGTTTGGGATTGTGAACGGGAGTTTGGGATTGTGAACGGGAGATTGGGATTGTGAACGGGAGTTTGGGATTGTGAACGGGAGTTTGGGATTGTGGGCAGGAGTTTGGGATTGTGGGCAGGTGTTTGGGATTGTGAACGGGAGTTTGGGATTGTGGGCAGGAGTTTGGGATTGTGAACGGGAGTTTGGGATTGTGAACGGGAGTTTGGGATTGTGGGCAGGAGTTTGGGATTGTGAATAGGAGTTTGGGATTGTGGGCAGGAGTTTGGGATTGTGGGCAGGTGTTTGGGATTGTGAACAGGAGTTTGGGATTATGATCAGGAGCCCAGAATCATGGACAGGAGTCTGGGATTAGGGACAGGAGGTCCCCAGCGCCTCCGGAGATGTCACAACTCCAGGTCGTCACACGAAACAACTCCTTCAAAACTGTTTAAACCCCAACGGCGAGGAATGTAAACTTCCCTGCAAAGTCTGGAGGACAACCTCGTATTTCAAGGCTCCTCTGCCGCACACGAATCGCCACAGTCGACAGTTTCTATTTATACATCTGCTTCCCAAAGAAATGGAGATGTCCTTGTCATTTCTTTTCTGCGCGACCGCAGAGCTCGCAATCCTGACTGGCAGCGCTTAACGAATCCATTAACTCTTGATTGGGAATTTTTTTTTTATATTTGTGGCTGGTTTCAAGCAGCTTTCAAAGCTCCGGGTGGGGTTTTGGGTTTGGGATCATCTCCAAGGATGGGGAGTCCCTGGAAAAGCCCAGCTTGGGATGGTGGAAGGTGGCAGGAATGGGGCGATCCTTAAAATCCATCCCAAACCATTCCCTCGGAAGGCAGCACAAAATGGCTCCAAGCCCCATCCCCGAAATTCCTGGACAGTTTTGGCCTCCCAGTTCCTCGTGTCCCTTTTGCAGCTGCCGTAACGGAGTTGGTGTGAAAAGGAATTAACGTTCCCGCCGTGCCAGACACCGAGGCAGAAAATCCCAAATCTGCCAGGCTGGAATGTAATCCCATTTGAGGAAATGTTGAAATCATCGCCGCGGAAGGTTAAAAAAATACGGAGCGGGCTGAGTCAGATGCACAGCATGGAAAATTTCATCCCAAATGTTTACAGCTTGGCGATTGAAAGCAAGGCCTTTTAACGCTGTGTTGGGTAAACTTCGCTAATCTGCAAAAAATTCCCGTTCTGCTCATAATAACGGGAACGGAATCAAAGCTGCTGGGATGAGACGGGGAAATCCCGTTAAAAACGGGCTCGGCCAAGGACACTGGGGGAAATTCGGGGTCTCTGGAGCATTTGCAGGGACAAACCCAAATCTTCATGGTGAGCAAAGCGAGGGAGGCATGGAATGGTGAAGAATTGGAAGGGAATGTTCCAGAAGCTGCGGGCCGTCCCAGATCCATGGGATCTGCTGCCTTGGAAGTGCTGTCCTGGGTGTCCCCTGGGGCTGGCCCTGGCAGGACAAGGGGCCACCAAGGGGCCACCAAGCACGTTTGGGTTGTTGGAAGGGGACTAGGGGGATAAAACCCTTCGCAGAGGGGACACGGGGACGGGAGTGGCGGTGACAAGCGCCACGTGCTGGGGCTGGGGACAGCGTTGGTGATGGCCCTGGCTGCAGTCGTGACCTCTTTTGCAGCCGTCGTAATTCCATCAGCCTGAAGCCATTCCATTGCCACTGCCATTGACATCGCCACTGCCATTGTCACTGGCATTGTCATTGTCACTGCCACTGCCATTGTCACTGTAATTCCCATTGCCATTGTCACTGCAGTTGTCACTGCCATTGCCACTGCCATTGACATCGCCACTGCCATTGCCACTGTCACTGCCACTGCCATTGCCATTGTCACTGCCACTGCCATTGTCACTGCCATTGTCACTGCAATTCCCATTCCCATTGCCATTGGCACTGCCATTGTCACTGTCATTGTCATTGTCACTGTCACTGCCATTGCCAATGCCATTGTCACTGCCATTGCCATTAACAATCCATTCCATTGTCACTGCCATTGTCACTGCCATTGCCAATGCCATTGTCACTGCCATTGCCATTAACAATCCATTCCATTGTCACTGCCATTGCCACTGCCATTGCCACTGCCATTGTCACTGCCATTGCCATTGCCATTAACAATCCATTGCCATTGGCACTGCCATTGTCACCGCCATTGTCACTGTAATTCACATTGCCATTGTCACTGCAGTTGTCACTGCCATTGCCATTAACAATCCATTGCCACTGTCATTGCCATTGCCACTGCAATTCCCATAGCCATTCTCATTGCCATTGTCACTGTCACTGTCACTGCCATTGTCACTGCCACTGTAATTCCTACTGTCATTGCCATTGCCACTGTCACTGCCGTTGCCATTTCCACTGCCATTCCCATTAACAATCCATTGCCATTGGCACTGCCACTGCCGTTGCCATTGTCATTGCCATTGCCACTGCCACTCCCTCTGCCATTGCCACTGCCATTGCCACTGCCATTGTCATTCCCGTTGTCACTGCCATTGCCACTGCCATTGTCACTGCAATTCCCATTGCCATTGCCACTGCCACTGCCACTGCCATTGCCACTGTAATTCCCATTCCCACTGCCACTGACATTAACAATCCACTGCCACTGCCATTGTCACTGCCACTGTAATTCCCATTGCCACTGTCATTAACAATCCATTCCCATTGTCACTGGCAATGCCACCGCCCCTGTCATTCCCATTGTCACTGCCATTGACACTCCCCACTCCCCCTGCCCTTCCCATTACCATTGCCATTTCAACTGCCATTGCCATTGCCACTGCCACTGTAATTCCCATTGCCATTGCCATTGACAGTGCCCCTGCTCTTCCCATTGCCACCGCCATTGCCACCGCCATTGCCATGGCCATTCCCATTGTCACTACCATTCCCATTTCCATGCCCATTGCCATTGCCATTTCAATTGCCATTGTCACTACCATAGCCATTCCCATTGCCACTGTCATTGCCATTGTCACTGTCATTGCCATTGTCACTACCATAGCCATTCCCATTGCCACTGTCATTGCCATTGTCACTACCATTGCCATTGTCATTCCAATTCCCATTGCCATTCCCACTGTCACTGCCATTGCCATTCCCATCCCACCGCCATTCCCATTTCCATGCCCATTGCCATTGCCACTGTCACTGCCATTGCACTGCCATTCCCATTCCACTGCCACTGCCACAGCCACTGTAATTCCCATGGCATTCCCATTGCCACTGCCACTGCCATTCCATTGCCATTGTCATTGTCATTCCCATTGCCATTGCCATTGCCATTGCCATTGCCACTGCCATTGCATTCCCACTGCAATTCCCATCCCATCCCCATTGCAATTCCCACCCCATTCCCATTCCCATTCCCATTCCCACCCCATTCCCTTGCCATTCCCACAGGGCACCATGACCTCCCATCCCGTCCCCGGGCGCTGCTGCCCCATCCCACATCCACAGCGAGCCGCAGCTGCAAAACCCCCCCGAGACCACGGAGCAGAAACATCAGCACGTCCCAAACTCCTCCTCGGGAACTCTGCCACCCTGCCCCGTGCCCCGAGGGAACGCTGCCAGCTCCAGGAGTGTCCCACGACTCCCAGCTCCTTCCCAATCCCACCTTTCATTCCAGAGCTGCGGAATGACGTGCGGCAGCCACAGCTCGAGGCTTTAAAGGGAAGAGTTTGCCCAGCCTGAGCACGACCAGTGCTTTGCCATCATTTATTTAATTTAATCAAACTCATTAATCAGCCTGAATTAAAGAACCGAGCAATGGCTCCATCACAAAGCTCTAGCACAGAATCCCGGGATCGTTCCAGTTGGAAGAGATCTCCAGGAGCGTCGATGCTCCTGCTGGCTGACCCCACGGTGTTCCTTGGACACCTCCCTCCCACTCCAAACACGTTCCCAGTGTCCCCTGCTCCTTTTGGGATTTAGTTATTAGGAGCTTTTCCTGCTTTAAAAATCCCATTCCAAGGAAAAAGCCAAACTGGTTTTGCATCATGAATCCACCATGAAATACAGTTATAGATAAAAAAAATATAAAGTGTAGGTGAAACAGATATCAAACACTAAATGCCATCACAGCACTTTTTTCACACCATAAAAAACCGGGAAATTGAAACAAATCCATGTTTCCCCAAAAAACGAGGACGAGGGCTTGAAGGCCCCCGGATTTTGTTTGGTCCCACTTCCCCCACCCCAACGAGGGAGGAAATTCCGGGTTCTTACTTTGTATTCTGGAATTGACAAAGGGAGGAGAGAGATTGTCGTGTGAGCCGAGGTCTCTGCCCGCCACGTGGTCGTAGTGAGTCCCATCTCCATAGTTCTGGCAAGAAAAAACACAATTTTACACCTCAGAACAGCCAAAAGCCCAGAGCTCCCTGCTCACTAAGAAACATCACTCCCTTGGGGTTTTTTTTTTTTCCTGCTGATTGGCTGGAATGAAACATTCCAGAGAGTTTTTTGTGTTTTTAGTTCCCAATGAGAATCCTGAACCCTGGAGGTTTGGGATGAGGTTCCCGAAATCCCAAATCGGCTCAAAACCCTCTGGGGAAGGGTCTCCTGTTTAAAGCCCGTGGAGGAAGCAGGTCTCCCGCTGTGGGAATTCCATTCCAGCAGGAAAAAGCGAGGTCAGGCTGTTTGCGGAATAATTCCGCCACTTAATGCCCGGCCCCGATTCAAATTCCTGAATCCTTCGGCGGGCTCGTGCTCCTTTTCTTTCCATCCCCCCCGCTTCATTCAGGGCTTTGGAGGCAGAAATAATCGGTGTGGGCCAATTCCCCGTTTCCTTTTCAAAACATTTTTCCCTCGGAAGCAATACAAGTGTCAAGGGCGGAAAAAAAAGGGGCAGGAAAATCAAAGTGACAGACGGGAGCGGGGATGACGTCAGGGACGCAAAGAAGAAAAGTGACTGGGATTCCTTCCTGCAGGCGTTGAGGGTGAGGAGGGGATGAAGATCCCGCTCTTCCTCGCTGCTCCAGGGCCCGGAGCTGCCGGAATCCCAAGTGAATTGGGAAATTATTAAGAAGTAATTGAAATAAATTTAAATAAGGAAATTTTTTGGTTTTGGGAGCAAAGAAAGGGGTGCTCCAGTCGGGCTGGGAGCCGGAGTCCCAAGTGAATTGGGGATCAATTAAGAAGCAATTGAAATAAATTTAAATAAGGAAATTTTTTGGTTTTAAGAGCGGGGAAAGGGGTGCTGGGAGCCGGAGTCCCGAGTTAATTGGGAAATTATTAAGAAATAATTGAAATAAATTGAAATAAATAAGGAAATTTTTTCGTTTTAGGAGCGGGGAAAGCGGTGCTCCAGTCGGGCTGGGAGCCGGAGCCCCAAGTTAACTGGGAAATTATTAGGAAATAATTGAAATAAATGTAAATAAGGAAATTTTTTGGTTTTAGGAGTGGGGAAAGGGGTGCTGGGAGCCGGAGCCCCGAGTTAATTGGGGAACGATTAAGAAGCAATTGAAATAAATGTAAATAAGGAAATTTTTTGGTTTTAGGAGCGGGGAAAGGGATGCTCCAGTCGGGCTGGGAGGATGCAGCTGTGCTGCTGCAAAAGCTGCTCTTCCCACCAAGGCATCCCCATCCCGAGGTGTCAGAAAAATGTGGATAACTGTCCACAGGAGCAATCGGAGTGACTGGGCCCAGCTGGCTCCCAGATCCCACATTTGCCCCCCGGGAATTCTGGCCTGGAGCAGATGGGATGTGCCAAAGTGGCCCAAATCGCAGCCAGGTGGCCGCTCCGGTGCCAATCTTGGTGTCATGGGAGCGGGCACGGATGGGGCTGGGCCTCACCTTCCATCCCCAAAAATCCCTAAAACTCCAGGGGCAGAGAGCGAAACATTGGGAATGAACCACGACCCCGTCAGTAATGAGCTCATTAATATGCACAGAAATCATGGACTGCTTCGGGTTGGACGGGAGAAAATGGAAAAGCTCAAAGGAGCCATTTTCAGGAGAGCGCGCGTTCCTCCAGGAGCTTTTCCGCACGTCTCCAGCGTGGCGGGGGGATCAAGATGGAATTGCACTTACCCGGGATGGGCTCGGATGTCCTGCGTTCCCCCAGGACCCTGAGCTAGGTCTGTCTTCTACACCTGGGGACAAAGAAGTTCTTTAGGCTTCGCGGAAATCGGTCCCGCCTTCAGCGGGAAATTAACGCGGCAAATTAATCTCGCGGCGGCGTTAATTAGGGAGAGGTGTGAGGGGACGAGGGCGGGAGAGGCTCCTGGCCCTGGCGGGTGAAGTGAACGCATTGGAATTCACGGCGGGAAGGGGGCGGGACACGAGGAACGCGGAGAAGAATTCCTGCAGAATTCCAGTAAAAATTCCTGCAGAAATCCCAGCACAATTCCTGCAAAAATTCCTGCATAATTCCAGCAAAAATTCCTGAACAATTCCTGCACAATTCCTGCAAAATTCCTGCACAATTCCTCCGAAATTCCTGCAGAATTCCTGCAGAATTCCTGCACAATTCCCGCACAATTCCAGCACAATTCCAGCACAATTCCAGCACAATTCCTGCAGAATTCCCGCACAATTCCAGCACAATTCCAGCACAATTCCAGCACAATTCCTGCAGAATTCCTGCACAATTCCAGCAAAAATTCCAGCAAAAATTCCTGCAAAATTTCCTGCACAATTCCAGCACAATTCCTGCACAATTCCTGCACAATTCCAGCACAATTCCTGCACAATTCCAGCAAAATTTCCTGCACAATTCCTGAACAATTCCAGCAAAAATTCCTGCAAAATTTCCTGCACAATTCCAGCACAACTCCTGCAAAAATTCCAGCACAATTCCTGCACAATTCCTGCAAAAATTCCAGCACAATTCCAGCAAAAATTCCTGCAAAAATTCCACCACAATTCCTGCACAATTCCTGCACAATTCCTACGAAATTCCTGCAGAATTCCTGCACAATTCCCGCACAATTCCAGCACAATTCCTGAACAATTCCAGCACAGTTCCAGCAAAAATTCCAGCAAAAATTCCTGCACAATTCCTGCAAAAATTCCAGCACAATTCCAGCACAATTCCTGCACAATTCCCGCACAATTCCTGCAAATTTCCTGCACAATTCCAGCACAATTCCTGCAAAAATTCCAGCAAAATTCCGGCACAATTCCTTCTCAATTCCCGCACAATTCCAGCACAATTCCTGCACAATTCCGGCACAATTCCTGCACAATTCCCAAGTGTCCAGCACGAGGACTGATGGACACCTGGGCAGGACAGAACTCGTGTGGTTCTCACCCATTCTCATTCCCAGAATTCCCGAGAAGGTTCCGGGGCTTTTCCAACATTCCACAAATTTTCATTCTTTCCCCCAATCAGGATTTCCATTCTCTCCCTACCAGACGAACGCACGAGACACTCGGAGGGAAATATTTAATTAATCTCCAAAAAAGAAGCCGTGGATCACTTACCTGACAGATCCAATCAAGCGTCCCATCAGGTTAATTAGGGAGATTATTTTTAAAAATCACTTGTGTTATGTAACAGGCGATGCTGGAAACCACGGGACGTTCAGCAGAATTCCCAAACCCCGCCCCGGTGTCCACTCGGGAAGGAAATTCCCCCTTGGGGTGGAAGATTGGAGGGATCACCCAAGGTTCCTCCAGGGATGGGGCAGTGCCACCCTGGCATCCTTCAGAAGGGGCATTCCCAGCAATCCATCCCAATTTTCCTGGGATTTCACCCGAAAAGCGCCGCCCCTCTGCGAAGCGTCACCGAGGAGCCCTAACGAAGTGACCCTGACGGAGAAATCCATTTCTTCGTCCCTAATCAAATCCGAGCGGGTTGACAGAAGGCAGGAGCTGAATCCGGCTCTTCCCGGCTAATTGGAAAAAGGCCGTTAGTTCTCATTAAAACCATCTTTGGGGATGGGCAGAGGAGGCGGCGCCGGCTCCAACGCTGCCCTGGAACAGCCCCTAAGGAACACGGGGGGATTCTCCATTCTAGGAGCTCCAGATCCAGCTGAGATCCAGAGGAAAAGGAGCAGAAAACACCTCAAGAACTTGGATGGATTCTCCAATTCCTGCTTTTCAGACCATCATAGAGCTCCTGCTTCCAACCACTCCAGTTCCAGCTGAGATCCAGAGGAAAAGGAGGAGAAAACATCTAAGGAACCTGGATGGATTCTCCATTCCAGGTGCTCCAGATGCAGCTGAGATCCAGAGGGAAAGGAGCAGAAAACACCCGGATGGATTCTCCAGTTCCTGGTGCTCCAGCTCGAGATGAGATCCAGAGGAAAAGGAGAAGGAAACACCTGGATGGATTCTCCAATTCCAGGTGCTCCAGATGCAGCTGAGATCCAGAGGAAAAGGAGGAGGAAACACCTGGATGGATTCTCCAATTCCAGGTGCTCCAGATGCAGCTGAGATCCAGAGGAAAAGGAGGAGGAAACACCTGGATGGATTCTCCAATTCCAGGTGCTCCAGATGCAGCTGAGATCCAGAGGAAAAGGAGGAGGAAACACCTGGATGGATTCTCCAATTCCAGGTGCTCCGGATCCAGCTGAGATCCAGAGGAAAAGGAGGAAAAAACACTTCAAGAACATGGATGGATTCTCCAGTTCCAGGTGCTCCAGATGGAGCTGAGATCCAGCGGAAAAGGAGGAGAAAACACTCAAGGAACCTGGATGGGTTCTCCTGTTCCAGGTGCTCCAGCTCGAGATGAGATCCACAGGGAAAGGAGAAAACACTTGAGGAACCTGGATGGGTTCTCCTTAACCTGGATTCTCCAATTCCTGCTTTTCAGACCAGCATAGAGCTCCTGCTTCCAACCACTCCAGTTCCAGCTGAGATCCAGAGGAAAAGGAGGAGAAAACATCTAAGGAACCTGGATGGATTCTCCATTCCAGGTGCTCCAGATGCAGCTGAGATCCAGAGGGAAAGGAGCAGAAAACACCCGGATGGATTCTCCAGTTCCTGGTGCTCCAGCTCGAGATGAGATCCAGAGGAAAAGGAGAAGGAAACACCTGGATGGATTCTCCAATTCCAGGTGCTCCAGATGCAGCTGAGATCCAGAGGAAAAGGAGAAGGAAACACCTGGATGGATTCTCCAATTCCAGGTGCTCCAGATGCAGCTGAGATCCAGAGGAAAAGGAGGAGGAAACACCTGGATGGATTCTCCAATTCCAGGTGCTCCGGATCCAGCTGAGATCCAGAGGAAAAGGAGGAAAAACCACTTCAAGAACATGGATGGATTCTCCAGTTCCAGGTGCTCCAGATGGAGCTGAGATCCGGCGGAAAAGGAGGAGAAAACACTCAAGGAACCTGGATGGGTTCTCCTGTTCCAGGTGCTCCAGCTCGAGATGAGATCCACAGGGAAAGGAGAAAACACTTGAGGAACCTGGATGGGTTCTCCTTAACCTGGATTCTCCAATTCCTGCTTTTCAGACCAGCATGGAGCTCCTGCTTCCAACCACTCCAGCTGGAGATGAGCTCCAGAAGAAAAGGTTTTCCAGAAGAAAAGGGTTCAGAGCTGCTGCATCCCAGAATTCCGGCTTTTTCCAAGTCCTTCCTGTTCTCCTGGTGTGGAGGAGAAGGTGGAATTCCAGCCTGGAGTGGTGGGAGGTGTTCTCCCAGAATTCCAGCTTTTTCCAAGTTCTTCTTGGTTTGGAGGAGAAGGTGGAATTCTAACCTGGAGTGGTGGGAGGTGCTCAGAGCTGCTGCATCCCAGAATTCCAGCTTTTTCCAAGTCCTCCTTGCTCTCCTGGTGTGGAGAACCTTCCCTGGAGGAACCTTCCCACCAGGCAGCAGCTCCTTGCCGAGGGCACTCCTCAAAGCTGGAGAACTTCAGGAACCACCTGGGAGGAGAAGGTGGAAACGCTTCCATGGCTTTCCATGACACGGGACAGCTCGGGCACTTCCCTGGCTCCAGATCATCCCTCAAGCCATCCGATGAGGAATTCCAGGTTTTCTCCGAGGCGTGGGCTGGTGGAAGGTGTCAGTGCCCTCGGAATGGGATCGTCCTGTGGGTCCTTCCAACCCAAGCCACCCCAGAACCCCACGGTGCGACCGCAGGAATGTCGGCGTTCATTGGGAACCGTTCCAAAATTCATCGTTTATTCCAGGTTTGTCGTCAAAAATCAAAATTACGATGAATTTGTGGCTCTCGTGGATCCTTTGGGCTTCATGAGAAGCTTTTTTGTCACCCGGGGTTGGTCCTTGGAGAAGAAAAGGGATCAAGGAACGGGTTTGGAGTGACCTGGAGGAACAAACCCAGCAGAGCCAGAGAAATCCAGGAAAGGAAGGATTTCCTTGGAGAAAAAGGCAGGAAAAGCAGGATTTCCTTGGAGGAAAAGCAGGATTTTCCTTGGAGGAAAATCCCAAGAAAAGCAGGATTTCCTTGAAGGAAAAGCAGAATTTCCTTGGAGGAAAATCCCAGGAAAGGCAGGATTTCCTTGGAGGAAAAGCAGAATTTTCCTTGGAGGAAAAGCCAGGAAAAGCAGGATTTCATTGGAGGAAAAGCCAGGAAAAGCAGGATTTCATTGGAGGAAAAGCCAGGAAAAGCAGGATTTCCTTGGAGGAAAAGCCAGGAAAAGCAGGATTTCCTTGGAGGAAAAGCAGAATTTTCCTTGGAGGAAAAGCCAGGAAAGGCAGAATTTTCCTTGGAGGAAAATCCCAAGAAAAGCAGGATTTCCTTGAAGGAAAAGCAGGATTTTCCTTGGAGGAAAAGTAGGATTTTCTCGGGAGGAAAAGACAGGATTTTCCTTGGAGGAAAAGCAAAATTTCCTTGGAGAAAAAGCAGGATTTTCCTTGGAGGAAAAGCAGGATTTCCTTGGAGGAAAAGCAGGATTTCCTTGGAGGAAAAGCAGGATTTCATTGGAGGAAAAGCAGGATTTTCCTTGGAAAAAAAGTAGGATTTTCCTTGGAGGAAAAGCCAGGAAAAGCAGGATTTCATTGGAGGAAAAGCAGGATTTCATTGGAGGAAAAGCAGAATTTTCCTTGGAGGAAAAGCCAGGAAAAGCAGGATTTCCTTGGAGGAAAAGCCAGGAAAAGCAGGATTTCCTTGGAGGAAAAGCAGGATTTCATTGGAGGAAAAGCCAGGAAAGGCAGAATTTTCCTTGGAGGAAAATCCCAAGAAAAGCAGGATTTCCTTGGAGAAAAAGCGGGATTTCCTCGGAGGAAAAGCAGAATTTTCCTTGGAGAAAAAGCAGAATTTTCCTTGGAGGAAAATCCCAGGAAAGGAAGGATTTCCTTGGAGGAAAAGCAGGATTTCATTGGAGGAAAAGCAGGATTTTCCTTGGAGGAAAAGCAGGATTTCCTTGGAAAAGCAGGATTTCCTTGGAGGAAAAGCAGGATTTCCTTGGAGGAAAAGCAGGATTTTCCTTGGAAAAAAAAGGTGCAGGAAGACAAAACAATTCCGCAGGGAGACAAAACAATTCAATTTCCAGGAAATGATCCAAATCTCAACCCAAGAGCACAAACAAGAAGAGAGAAAAACAAGGATGGGCTGGGGATAATTAACTGCGATATGCAAATGAAGCAGAGCTGACGGCGGCGACCATTTTGGGATGATTTTGGGATTCTTTTTGCGGTTTGCAAACCCAGCCTAAAGAAAAGCTGAGCTCAAGCCCTGGGATCAAACTGCGAGGCCAAGGTTTTGCAGCTCTGGATGGGAGCGTGGGAGGAAGTTCAAACAAAAGGCATTGTGCGCAGTGGAGAGTTAACGACAATTAATGTGGGTTGGGTTAATTGGTGAAACGTGAAACTTGAGGGATTTGGATTTAAAAAAAAAAAGAAATTTACTGGAAAATTAATTAAATGGGTGACATCAGCTGACCTCTGAGTTTCAGGAACTTACAACGTCCTCGCTCCAAGCAACATCCCAAACTTTGTGAAGCTGCTCTTGATTAATTCTTAATTCCAATAAAATCCCAATCAGGCCCGATTTCCCCGAGAGAGGGGAATGAAAACAACGCAGCCCCTCTTGCCCAAGCTCTGAATTTCGGCGTTTCCCCACCCCAGACACGTCAACGTCTGCCCTAGAGGCACCCCAAAATTCCCCAAGCATCCCAGCCCTAAATCACCTCAGTGCCTCCTTGGCGGGAGATGAAATTTGGGAATTTCAGCCCTAAATGCTCTCCTCAATTCTGTCCATTCACTTTTTTTTTATGGGGGTTCTTTATTTTATTTTTTTTGTACAAAGCAGGACGTGGCAAAGCAAATCAGCGATGGGTTGTGCCGCAGGAGCAGCAAAGGCAGCCTCAAGCTGGCGGCGTATTTATTTTTTATAGGAAATCTGGAGAATGGAAAGCACACACGAGCTCTTTGGGTTTTTTCCTATAAATATCTCAGCAGTCCCAAAGCTCGGAGCACGCTCGGCTTTGATTCCTTTCAGGAAATTCTCAATTTCCTGTCACAAAGGCCAATCGTCACTGTCGCTTCTCCAAGCGCTCTGCTTTCCGAAGTGGATCCCAACTTTTTCTTCTCCGGGATGAAAAAAATCTCATTTTTGCTCCCGAGGGATTTGCTGCTCTCTCATTTCACCATCAGGAAAATCAAATTTGGGAATTTCACCAGTTGGGGTCTGGACACAAGATCCCACTCCGGGTTTACCACAAGAGAATCAGATTATAATTCCCAGATAAAATGATATCAAATCCAGAGTGCAGGGATCCACCACAGCTTCCAATTCCCCATTAATTACCCCTGGAAAATAATTGGGTGCCAAATCTGGGCACGCTCCTCACTTTGGCAGCTCATGACAGATCTGTCTGTAAAGTGCTGGGGAAAAAAAAAAAAAAAAAAGACAATTTTGGAGCAAATTGATCAGAGTGCAAATATTCATCCTTTTGGCCTCCTTGGAGTTCGTTAACGAGGGAACCCTCATTAAACCCCTGCTCGTGCTAATGACTCCTCTAATCCGGAATTACGGAGCTTCTCCTTGCTAGTGCATGGTAAAAAATGAAAAATTAAAAGGTTGAGCTCAGGTTTAAGCTCGGCCTAACTTGTGTTGGATGGAGCTTGGAGCAACCTGGAATTGATGATCCTTAAAATCCCTTCCGACCTAAATTATTCTGCAGGAACCAATCAAATCCAAGAAATCCAACGAAGAACGCGGGATTTCAGAAACAACCTCGGGCTCCTCGTGCCGTGACCTTTGTCCGGGAGGATTTGATGGCAAACTCCCAACCGAGGAGTTGGCAAACACGTCGGAGCCTTTCCTGCTCTCAGTGGGAAGTTTATAGCCCGGCTTCTGTTCCAATGGATCTGCATAGCATTTGCATATTTAAATCGGCTGCTGCCCAAATTAAAGTGGAAGCGGCTGCTGGTCGTGCTCGGCGTCTCCTTCCCAATCAAAATTCAGCCTTGCCCAAGATGGTTTTTTTATTGATTTTTGACAAAAAGGGAGATTTTGCAGGGAAAATAAATTAAGGAGTTGATGTACTCAGGGTTTACTAGCGAGATGCTCCTGACTGCATTTACCAGGAGGAAAAGGAATTGGAATTCTGCTCCCAAATTAAAGTGGAAGCGGCTGCTGGTCGTGCTCGGCGGCTCCTTCTGAACCAAAATTCAGCCTTGCCCAAGATGGTTTTTGGGGTTTATTTTTTCTGGATTTTTGACAAAAAGGAAGATTTTGCAGGGAAAATAAATTAAGGAGTTGATGTACTCAGGGTTTACTAGCGAGATGCTCCTGACTGCATTTACCAGGAGGAAAAGGAATTGGAATTCTGGTCAGAATTGAGGTGCAGCAGACAAAAATCTCTGCAGCCCCACGGGGAGCACACGATGCAAAGCAGGAGGGAAACGCTCCTCTCTTCCTGCTCAACGGCGGCACGAAAGCAAAAGGAAACCCATTTCTCTTAGTCCAGCAGAAATCTTCGAGGGGGTGAGTCAGGAGTTCCAAAAATACATTTCCGAAGCTGCAAAACAGAGCTGGATGTTGCCATGGCACTTTGGGGGAAAATTCACAAGTCTGCAGCTCGTTTGGGAGATGAATCAAAGCTGAGCCGAGTTTTCAGCTCCCCTCGCCTGCCTTCCTTCGGCCACTTTTGGCACCGATTTCATTTGTTGGTTTTTTCCCTGGGTTTCGGGATTGAAGCCAAAGCTCTGAGGGGGATTTAAAGGGGCAGGATTGCCATAAGTGGCAGAATCTTGGGATGTTTTGGGTTTGGAGGGACCTTAAAACCCATGCAGGGACACCTCCCAATTTTCCAGGATGTTCCAGACACCACCCAACACAACATCCACAAGAAAGCAGCTCCGTGCTTCCCAAAATCCCTGAATCCTGAATCGGAGCGGGATGGATTGAGCTTTGATTCAATCAGCAAGGTGCGCTGAGCTGGGTGTTCCCAAAAAGGGAAAATAAAGGGAAAAAACCAAAAGCACAGTCCCAGTCCAGCTTTTTCTTCACATCTGGTTGAGGTTGGAACAGCGAGATGCAAATCAGCCCTCGGCCGAGACCAGAAATCAAAATCAGCCGAGAAAAGAATCAATAAATTAGCAATTTAACAATCCTGCCTCGATCGTTCCCCCTCCCGGGTTTGCATTTCCAGCCTCGCTGACAAAAATAGACTTAACACCATTCTAACATTTTGTGCTCGCAGGGGTTTTTTTTTTAAGGATGGCAAGAAACAACTCGCAGGGAGAGATTCCATCAATCAAAGGGAAAAAAGAGGAGGGGAAGGAAGAGCAAAGTGTCCAAGGCCAGGTTGGATGGGTTTGGAACAACAAAATCCCTTCCACCCCAAACCCTGGCACAGCTCCTGACGCCAACAGGGCACCAAGAAGTGACATCGGTGCCTGACCTGGCTCCGGGGGGGAAAAGGAGAAGTGCTGGGCTGGTTTTATCTGGAATTTTTTGGTGAAATGCTGTGAATCTCAGGCGATTCAGCATTCCGGCAGCTGCAGCAGGCAACACCGCCCTCCAATTGCAGCTCATTTTATCCATTGTGCCGCGGGAACGCGCGCGGGGTTCCAGAGGAAGCGGCAGCGCCGGGTGATGAGGGACATCGGGAATTCAATGGGAACGGGGATGGGGAGGAGGGGAAATCACGGCCCACCGCAGGCAGATGTGAGCCAGGAAACGCGGCACGGCTGGGGAGGATCCGCCACGGCACCGAGGAAACCGTCTGCAACGGCACCCAAATTCCTGAGGGATGGATGGAACCAATCCAAAATGGCACCCAAATTCCTGAGGGATGGATGGAACCAATCCAAAATGGCACCCAAATTCCTGAGGGATGGAACCAATCCAAAATGGCACCGGAATTCCTGAGGGATGGATGGAACCAATCCAAAATGGCACCGAAATTCCTGAGGGATGGATGGAACCAATCCAAAATGGCACCGAACCCCATCTGCAACGGCACGGAAATTCCTGAGGGATGGATGGAACCAATCCAAAATGGCACCGGAATTCCTGAGGGATGGATGGAACCAATCCAAAATGGCACCGAAATTCCTGAGGGATGGATGGAACCAATCCAAAATGGCACCGAACCCCATCTGCAACGGCACCGAAATTCCTGAGGGATGGTACCCAACCGCAATGGCACCAAAAGTCCTGAGGGATGGAACCAATTCAAAATGGCAACAAATTCCTGAGGGATGGATGGAACCCATCCGCAACGGCACCAAAATTCCTGATATGGAACCCAGAATGGAACCCATCCAAAATGCCATCAAAATTCCTGAGGGATGGATGGAACCCATCCGCAATGTGACCGAAATTCCTGAGGGATGGAACCAATTCAAAATGGCAAAGAAATTCCTGATATGGAACCCAAAATGGAACCCATCTGCAATGGCAAAGAAATTCCTGATATGGAACCCATCCAAAATGGCACCAAAATTCCTGAGGGATGGAACCCACCCACAATGGTAAAGAAATTCCTGAAGGATGGAATCCATCCGCAATGGCAAAGAAATTCCTGAGGGACGGAACCCATCTACAACAGCATCAAAATTCCTGATATGGAACCCATCCGCAACGGCACCGAAATTCCTGAGGGATGGAACCCCGAATGGAACCCATACGCTACAGCAAAGAAATTCCTGAGGGATGGAACCAATCCAAAATGGCACTGAAATTCCTGAGGGGTAGAACCCAGAATGGAACCTATCAGCAGCGGCACCAAAATTCCTGATATGGAACCCAGAATGGAACTAATCCAAAACGGCACCAAAATTCCTGATATGGAACCCATCTAAAATGGCACTGAAATTCCTGATATGGAACCCAACCGCCATGGCACTGAAATTCCTGAGGGACGGAACCCATCTACAACAGCACCGAAATTCCTGATATGGAACCCATCCGAAATGGCACTGAAATTCCTGATATGGAACCCAGAATGGAACCCATCCGCCATGGTACCGAAAACTCCTGAGGGACGGAACCAATGCAAAATGGCACCGAAATTACTGATATGGAACCCATCCGCAACAGCACCAAAATTGCTGATGTAGAACCCATCCGCAACGGCTCCGACATTCCTGAGGGATGGATGGAACCCATCCGAAATGGCACTGAAATTCCTGATGGATGGAACCCATCCGAAATGGCACTGAAATTCCTGATATGGAACCCAGAATGGAACCCATCCGCCATGGAACCGAAAATTCCTGATATGGAACCAATCCAAAATGGCACCGAAATTCCTGACGGATATGGAACCCAGAATGGAACCATCCAAAATGCCATCAAAATTCCTGAGGGATGGATGGAACCCAGAATGGAACCCATCTGCAATGGCACCACAATTTCTGATATGGAACCCAGAATGGAACCATTCCAAAATGGCACCAAAATTCCTGAGGGATGGAACCCATCCGCAATGGGACCGAAATTCCTGAGGGAGGGATGGAACCCATCCAAAATGGCACCAAAATTCCTGATATGGAACCCAGAATGGAACCCATCTGCAATGGCAAAGAAATTCCTGATATGGAACCCATCCAAAATGGCACCGAAATTCCTGATATGGAACCCAGACCATCCGAAATGGCACCAAAATTCCTGAGGGATGGATGGAACCCATCCAAAATGGCACTGGGTGAGCCGTGCCCGTGTCCCAGTGCCATTCCCATTCAGGAGAGCCGTGCCCGTGTCCCAGTGCCATCCCCAGTTCAGTAGAGCCATGCCCGTGTCCCAGTGCCAGGGGCAGTGCCACCCCAGCTCGGGTGAGCCGTGCCCATGTTCCAGTGCCATTTTTGGTCGGGTGAGCCGTGCCCGTGTCCCAGTGCCAGGGTTAGTGCCATCCCCATTCAGGAGAGCCGTGCCCACATTCCAGTGCCAGGGGCAGTGCCACCCTAGCTCGGGTGAGCCGTGCCCACGTCCCAGTGCCAGCCCAGCTCGGGTGAGCTGTGCCCACGTCCCAGTGCCAGGGGCAGTGCCACCCCAGGTCGGGTGAGCTGTGCCCACGTCCCAGTGCCAGCCCAGCTCGGGTGAGCTGTGCCCATGTCCCAGTGCCAGCCCAGCTCGGGTGAGCTGTGCCCACGTCCCAGTGCCACCCCAGCTCGGGTGAGCCGTGCCCACGTCCCAGTGCCACCCCAGCTCGGGTGAGCTGTGCCCACGTCCCAGTGCCAGCCCAGCTCGGGTGAGCCGTGCCCACGTCCCAGTGCCAGCCCAGCTCGGGTGAGCCGTGCCCGTGTCCCAGTGCCAGCCCAGCTCGGGTGAGCCGTGCCCACGTCCCAGTGCCAGCCCAGCTCGGGTGAGCCGTGCCCACGTCCCAGTGCCAGGGGCAGTGCCAGCCCAGCTCGGGTGAGCCGTGCCCACGTCCCAGTGCCACCCCAGCTCGGGTGAGCCGTGCCCACGTCCCAGTGCCACCCCAGCTCGGGTGAGCTGTGCCCACGTCCCAGTGCCAGCCCAGCTCGGGTGAGCCGTGCCCACGTCCCAGTGCCACCCCAGCTCGGGTGAGCCGTGCCCACGTCCCAGTGCCAGGGGCAGTGCCACCCCAGCTCGGGTGAGCCGTGCCCACGTCCCAGTGCCAGCCCAGCTCGGGTGAGCCGTGCCCACGTCCCAGTGCCAGGGGCAGTGCCACCCTAGCTCGGGTGAGCCGTGCCCGTGTCCCAGTGCCACCCCAGCTCGGGTGAGCCGTGCCCACGTCCCAGTGCCAGCCCAGCTCGGGTGAGCCGTGCCTGTGTCCCAGTGCCAGCCCAGCTCGGGTGAGCTGCCACTCCTGCCCAACAAGCACCGGCTCTTTGTTTTGCCGGGCTCCCCAATCTGTCCGTCCATCTGCTCTCCCTCCTTTTCCCCTTTGTTTCACTCCCCGCTCCCTCACCACGAGGTTGGCACTTCAGTGCCAGCCCAGCCTGGCATCGATTTTCCAAAGAAATCAATTTCCCAGGAAAAGGTTAAAAAAGGGAAGCTCTTTTGTGGACCAAAAATGGAAAAACAAGAAGATTTTTCCTTCCTGCTTTCCATTTTGTTTCGCTCTCTGCGCCCTCACCACGAGGTTGGCAGCTCAGTGCCAGCCCAGCCTGGCATCGATTTTCCAAAGAAACAAATTTCCCAGGAAAAGCTTAAAAAAGGGAAGCGCTTTTTTCAGGCAAAAATGGAAAAACAAGAAGATTTTTCCTTCCTGCTTTGGATTTTGTTTCGCTCTCTGCTCCCTCACCACGAGGTTGGCAGTGCCAGCCCAGCCTGGCATCAATTTTCCAAAGAAACAAATTTCCCAGGAAAAGGTTAAAAAAGGGAAGCGCTTTTTTGGGGAAAAAAGGAAAAACGAGAAGATTTTTCCTTCCTGCTTTCCATTTTGTTTCGCTCTCTGCACCCCCACGACAAGGTTGGCACTTCAGTGCCAGCCCAGCCTGGCATCGATTTTCCAAAGAAATCAATTTCTCAGGAAAAGGTTAAAAAAGGGAAGCGCTTTTGTGGACCAAAAATGGAAAAACAAGAAGATTTTTCCTTCCTGCTTTGGATTTTTGGACTCCCAAACGCTGGAAGGGAACGGCGCACAGACGCGACGCGGCTTTGCGGAAAATCCAGGATTTCCTTTTTGCTCCTTGCCCCTTTCCCCCGCGTGACTGCAGCAGAGTTTGGAGGAAATGTTGACACGGAAATTCACATTTTGGAATATCCCCAAATCCACCAGATCATCCCCAAAGGAAGGAGGTAAAAGGGATTCACAAACAAATCCGTTTTTTGATTTCTTTTCCTTAAAAAGAGCGCGAAATGGACCCTGAGGTTTGGAACGAGGGCTGTGCTCATCACATCCTTCCTGGGAAAACCAAGGAGAAAAAGGCCAAATCTTTCTGAAATGCAGGTTTGAAATGAATTTTGAATCCCAGGTTCTCGTTTGCAAGCACAATTCTGCCTGATTCGTTATTGCCGTGACACGAATCGCGTGGAAAAGGCAAAAGCCGAGCAGCACCACGGCCCAGAGAGGTTTTAATCGCTGATATAAAACCGTGACAGCGACAGCAGCATTTTCCTTTTCTCTTAAGGAAATCTTTTCCTTGATAGGATCTCATTAAACGTTGCTGGAAAAGAAAAAACATCCCATTTACGGGATAACATCTCCTCACTATCAAAAGTCCTTCCAGGCTTGAAACATGAGCCACTCGCCAAGAAAATCTGGATTTTTATCTCCTTCCTGCCATAAAAAAGATCGCCGGGAACAGCGGGAAACTTCCATGGGATGGGATCTGCAGGCCAGGATGAGGAAGTTCCTCCTCGAGGTCGTTCCTCTTGTCCTGCAGCTTCCACCTGAGTGAAGATTCCCAACCCTCAGTGGCTCCTGATGCCCAGGAGATGTTGATCCAACTGGGATCATCTCCCAGTTTGGGAATCTGGGATTCTGGAAACTCGGGAATCTTTTCCAGGTTGGACTCAATGACCTTGGTGGTCTTTTCCAAGCTCGGCCATTCTGGGGTTTTGTGATTCTCCACAAGCAGGTCCCACAGCATGAAATGAAAATGGAATTTAATCTCCTACATGGATATGAAAAAAAAAAAAAAACAGTGGAAAAAAAAAAACCCTCCCGGTGCTTTTAGTCCCTTTTCATGAAGTTCTATCAAATAAATGTCTTGGGCCAACTCCATTAGGGAGCAATTAGCCCTTAATGGCCGTCTAAATCCATTATCAGTGGCCATTTAACCTTGCAATATTTAAAGATAATATTTAATTTCAGCAAATTAATGGGCTGCCTGTGAGACCAAAGAGATCTACTTAGGCTCTCTGGTTTTCCATGGGGGATGTGACAAGAAGCTGGGAGAGCTGCTCCTCACGTTTGGGGTTTAAATGAACAACAAAGAGTTAAAACCAGAGCAAAATCTCAAATAAACTCCTGCTTTATCCTTCTTGCTGCTGCCATTATTTCCATATCCAGTTTCCAAAACCACCACGGTTGGTTTTGATCCAGTCCGGGGAGAACTTCCACCATCCCAGGTTCCTCCAAGCCCTGTCCAGCCCAGCCTTGGACACATCCAGGGATCGGGGCCTGCCCACCCAACCCACAATTCCTGCCCAACATCCCAAAATCTGCCCTTGACAGAAGGAAGCCATTCCCCCTTGTCCTGGCACTCCAAAGCTCAAAGCTCCAAGCCCTGGCTGGAGCTCCGAGGTTCCTCCAAGGCCTGTCCAGCCCAGCCTTGGAGACATCCAGGGATGCAGGGCCCAGCCACCAATTCCTGCCCAACATCCCAAAATCTGTCCCACAGAAGGAAGCCACGTCCTGGCACTCCAAAGCTCAAAGCTCCAAGCCCTGCTTGGAGCTCCAAGGTTCCTCCAAGCCCTGTCCAGCCCAGCCTTGGAGACATCCAGGGATGCAGGGCCCAATCCCAGCCACCAATTCCTGCCCAAGATCCCAAAATCTGCCCTCGACAGAAGGAAGCCACATCCTGGCGCTCCAAACCCTTCTCCAAAGCTCCTCTCCAGCTCCCTCAGAGCTCCTCAGGCCTGGAATTGTATCCCAAGGAAAGCATGAATTGAACACAGATCTGGAAATTCCACCTTAAGGAGGACATTTCCCTCTTCATCCCAAGGATGGTGTCACTTCATTCCCAGCAGGACAGGAATGAAAGCAGGGAGCACCTTCAATCCATGCCTTGGCGTGATGCTCCAAGATGTCATCGCCGGCGTCTCCCTGAAGCCAAGTGACAACATCCAACGTCTGCGCTATTTCGGTCCCCGGAGAACTTCCCCGATGGAAGCCAAGGCACGCTGGTGGAAAAAGCTGGGCCAGCTCCAGAAGGAGGTTGCCATCTCATCGCCACGTTGGAAGGTTAGAGGTGTTTCCTCTGCGAACCGAGAGCTCAAAATAGCGCTGACTTTGCACGTCGGCGGAGAGGAGCCGGAGGCTGGCACGGAGCCACGGAATTTCGGGAAGTCACAGCCCGTTCCCAGCTCCGTGCACGCGTGGAACGCGGCGTGGCAGGAGAGAAGGAGAGAGATCTTTCCCATGGTGGAACTCGTCTTGGAGTCATGGAATGGGTTTGGGTTGGAAGGACCTCAAAGCCCGTCCAGTGCCACCCAGGGATGCCTCCCGTGATCCCAGCGTGCTTCCAAATTTGTCCAAACCGCCCGGGATCCAGGGGCACCCACAGCTTCACCCTGTGCCAAGGCCTGCCCACCCTGCCAGGGAAGAATCCATCCCTGAGCAGGAGCTCTGATGGTGGAAGGATGGACACCAAACCCTTGGAAGATCAGTTTCCATCAAGAAACCACCAAAACGCAGGAGCCAAACTGAAAGCAGCACATTAATTTCAGGAATTTCAGGAGTTCCAACCTTGGGAACCACCACCAGCAGTCAGGGAAGGGCTCACCCAAAGAGCTCCTGAGGAGCCTCCTGTCTCCACGCTGGCAGGAGATGATGGATCAGCCCAGGAGCTGCTGCCTGACCAAGCCCTGGTGTCCCCAGCCTGGGCTGGGGTCAGAACACGCAATCCCACGCCGCTCCCGTCACGGCGGAATCTGCGGCACGTCGTTAATGCGTAAATGACTAAAGAACTTAATTAGGTGAAATGAAGTGCACTTCCAAGCGCAGATGCTTACGCTGGATCGGGATCGTGCGGTGTGTGGGAATATATCCCTGGTTTTTTTAAAGATGTTTGTTTTTAACAGTAGGCCAAGGAAATGAGGTGAGAAGGATGGCAGGGAATTTTTTTGGGCTTTCCTGAGCAGATCATTGAGGTTGGAAAAGCCCCCCCAGGATCACGGAGTCCAACCACGGAGAGCAGAGAGCATTCCTTGGATGCTCCTCTTAGGGAAGGCAGCAGGAAAATTCCCCGCGTGGGGAAGAGCACCTCGAGTGCGCTTGGTGATTGAAACCACGGGCGCCGACGAACGGAACGGGAGAAGCGCTGAAATCGCTGCCAACCCTTCCACTCATCCACATTCATCCATATTCATCCTTCCCCTCTCCCGATTCCGGGCTGGAGGTGAATGGAACACAACCACCAGCACGAGGAGGAGCTGAATGAGGCAAATTATGGCTTCAAGGAGGCTTCAGCCAAGCGAGCAAGCAGGAAATGGGAGCTTTAATTTCCCATTGATGGGTAAAAGAGAAGCTCAGGAGGAAGAGTCTGCACAAGTGCCCGTGGAGCTGGAGCACTTCTTATTCCCAAAAAACAGCCTGGGCTACCAGAAGGTTCCCTGCAGGGTTGGAATGAGGCGAGTGGTCAAGTTCCTCCCAACCCAAACCACTCCAGGACTCAAGGAAAAGAAGGTCAAGGTCCCCAAGATGCAGTGCCCAGAGAGCATTTTCCACGTTATCTTTCCTGTATTTATTAATTAGATGCCCCTAATGACAAAGAGGAGGAGCTCTATAAGGCGAATTATGGCTTCAAGGAGGCTTCAGCCAACCGAGCAAGCAGGAAATGGGAGCTTTAATTTCCCATTGATGGGTAAAAGAGAAGCACAGGAGGAGCTGGAGCACTTCTTATTCCCAAAAAACGACCTGGGCTGCCAGAAGGTTCCCTGCAGGCGAGTGGTCAAGTTCCTCCCAACCCAAACCATTCCAGCACTCAAGGTTCCCAAGCTGCAGTGCCCATTTTCTATGTTATCTTTCCCGTATTTATTAATTAGCTGCCTCTAATGACAAAGAGAAGGAGCTGTTGGTCAGAATTCCAAGTGAGACGGACACCAAAAAAATTCCTAAATCCAGGATTAGGCAACGAGCTGCCCAAATTTTTGATGATTCCATACACAACCAGCACTAAATGAGAAGTTTTTCTTACAAGTCCTCTCAGGAAACTCTAAAAATCCCTTTTTCAAGCTGGAAAAAGAAGTTGTCACAAGGATTTTGGGAGAGCGGAATAGCTGGTGGATGGAAGGCGAATTTGGGACTGAGTCAAAAGCGTCGGAATAACGAGTTGGAATCTGTTGCCATTAGTCACTGCCTTGGAAGCAAATCCAAAGCTGCCAATGTTGAGGAGTGCAGACTCCCTGCCACTCGGAAGGAATTTTTTTAGGATGAGATGAAAGGGTGAGGCGGCAAACCCCGCCTCTCTTTAGGTGCAGAGGAGAATTGTACCTCGCAGGAAGGGGAGAAGAGAGGAGGTGTCGCCCTCGGAAGAGCCTCCATTTCACATCTCCTCCTTGGGAGCCAAGCGAAATCAATTAACTCTGCAACTGGAACCAATTAACCCAGGGAAAAGCACAACACCAAGCACAGTGGCGGTCTTTAATAAACGGAATGAATCCGTGAATAAGAACGGAAAGCGCCGCAGGGCTGTATCAGGTGGGCTCCTGATGCTCCAGAGGCACCACGAGTGGTTTGAGGGTCTAAAATAAACAGGGGCTTCCACAAAATGGGGGTTTCAGCAGCCCCGTTGCGGGGGTGGTCGGGATGGGATTGCTCCTGTTGAACTCCAGGCACCTCACGGCCGTACAAGCGGGATGGATCCCTTGAAAGAGGCACCTCAAACCCTTATCTTCAAGGGAGATAAAGCTGCCTTATCTCCAGGGAGGCACGGCTCCCTTCAGCTCCCACTCGCAGCAGGGAGATGGGTGCCATCTGTGACACGAGCCAGCAGCCCTTCCCTTCCTTCCCTTCCCTTCCCCGGCTCCCAGGAGCGGGAACAATGCTGCGCCTCCAATCCCTGGCAGCTCGCAGCTTTCAATCCGCTCCTGGCCTTATTCAGCTTTTTTTTTTGGGGGGTTTTTTTGCCCTTTTCCGATTGAATTCCCAGCCTGCTCGACAGATTATCCCGGTTTGCTGGCGATTCCCTCCCGAGCCGCGTCTTGCCGACAAAAAAGCAGCAAAACATGGTTGGGAATATTGTTAATAAAATCCCAAAGTGATTCCAGTCAACGCCCAGCACCGGTGGCCCTTCAGCATTCCCTCCATCCCAGACACGGCCACGGGTTGATTTTTGAGCTGAATAAGAGGGAACAACTTTAAAAAATCAAAAGGAATAAATAAAGCTGCTTCTTTTATAATCCTGCACTTTGTATTTAAGCTCCTGCTCTTTTGGATTAAGGGAAGAACAACTCGCCATTAGGGCCTGCCCTGTTTATCGACATCACCATCGTGCCCGAGAGCCACAGGAATTATTTTATGCTAGAAACCAGTTTTATCTCTATTTAAAGTTTCAATATAATATTTAACACAACTCATCCTCCCCTTCTAGTCAGACACTGTGCTCTGATGGCCGCAAGCACTTGCAGGGAGGGGGATTCCGGGAGCGGAAAAATGCAAATAAAAATGACTTTATCTGCTCAGTTTTGGTTCCTTCTTTCCCTCCTAAAGGTTCAAAAAAGAACTTTTTCTGCACCTTAGACAAGACAAGAGAAGGATGAAATTAAAGGGACCATCCAGGCAAACCCATGGGCTGGACACACCACACTCACAAAGCAACGGCACAGCGTTCAACTCTGGCTTTGTGCTGCACAAAACCTCTATTTTGTCCCCAAATTTGCCCCCAAAATGGCAAATCTCACTCAGATAATGAAGGGTTTATCCCGTCCTAAATCGCTTTTAAAGAAATATATTTTCAGTGTGACAATATCCTGGTGCTTCAGCTAAATTGGGTGTGCGGCTGAAAGGACAAGGAGAGTTTAATGCCAACAATTCTCCGGGCGAAGCCAGGGAAGCAGCACCTGCACGACAGAGCCGGCGAGAGGATAAAAGCCAAGTTCTGGCTTTCCATCCTGATCCTGGGGATTTTTCCAGGTGAAATTCCAAACTGGGGAGCAGCACATTCCCAGGGTTTGCTGTGCGCTCCAGACCAAAGCTCTCCATCAAAGCTCCGCACGAACGCCGGCGCTAATTACGCAGATTCCATCATGGAAAAATGAATCCGTGCAGCAAAAATTGGGAAAATGTATGGAATAGGAACAAAAAAATAGATGGTATATAAATATGAACAAAAAAAAATTACGGAATGTAAATGAGGGTTTAGGAGAGGGAAAAGCCCCGATGTCCGTTCGGTGATGTGAACGGTTCCTAAATTAATGCTCTAATTTGTGGTGTTTACAAAAGAGCTAATTTTAGGAACGGGAATTTTCCTCTGTTTATCCAACAAGACCCAGGATTTCCTAAGTAAGTGGATGTTTCCAAAGAGTATAAAATCAACAAAGGGATTAGGGGCAGAGAACCCGAGCGAGGCGACGCTCGCTGACGACTCCGACCCCGCGGAATAAAGAACGCTCCGAGCTTTGCTCGGGTCCTAAGGCATCATTTTGTGCAAAATCCAAGGAAAAGCAGGAGGGCAAGAACTCTGGATGAACCCAGGACATGCTGATGTTGGGGCTGCAGCCTGCTCCTCTCCCAAAATACCCGCTGTCACTTCTCTCTTTAAACATGATCAAAACTAGGCCATGCCCTGTGGAAGTCTCAGCAGAGACAGACCGTGCTCACACATTCCCAAAATCCACCCAAGCAGCCCCATGGCACTGGAATTCCCTGGAATTCCAGCGCCCGACTCTGCCCCAGCCTGTCTTTGTTCCCGAAATCCCAAAGAAACGTGTCCGTTCTGCGTAACTTCGTTAAACCCCGATTTCAGCCTCTCCTCCGTCAGATCCCGCAAACATGGCGGAGGGAAGAGCAGAATTCAGGGATTTGGGGTTGGCAGCTTTGGCAGTTTGTATTCCAGCCACCAAGTTTGTCCTGGAAATGCTGCCGGACTCGCCGCGGCAGGTGCTGGCGCAGTCCAAGGCCGTAATTCAATCAAGCCTTGGGCTGACGTCAGGAACGAAAACAACTCAAAGGCTGTTTGTGAACGGGCCCAGAACCCCCGAGATTCAATTAGAGCCTCGATATTCCGGGGGGAATCTCATTGAGCCGGGTTTAATATCCCCAAAGCTTGGGAGCAGGTCTTTGTCAAACAGCTCGAGCGCGTTTCAATGCACAGGCAAGGAAGGGCGTTAAGCTCACAATCCCAAGTTTTCAGGAGCAAAGCGGTTGATTTTCGGATATTCCAGCAGAAAAAAGAACAAAATCCCCGTTTTCTCAGGGATTACATCCGTGTCTAAGCGTGAACGCGGGGATTTCTGTGCTTGGGCACTTGTGGAGCCCGACGAACGCTGATCTCCAACGCACCAGAGGGTTTTGGTTTGGGTTGTTAACGTGTGCTTTGCTGGGATCACGCGGTGACACACGTGTGTGGGGTGTGGAGGACACACACATACATGTGTGGGTTTGGAGGACACACACATGTATAGAGTGGAGGACACACACACACATGTATAGAGTGTGGAGGACACACACAGGGTGGAGGACACACACACACATGTGTAGAGTGTGGAAGACACACACACATGTGTAGAGTGTGGAGGACACACACACACACGTGTAGAGTGTGGAGGACACACACACACACGTGTAGAGTGTGGAGGACACACACACACATGTATAGAGTGGAGGACACACACACACATGTATAGAGTGGGGAGGACACACACACATGTATAGAGTGTGGAGGACACACACACACATGTATAGAGTGGAGGACACACACACACACATGTATAGAGTGTGGAGGACACACACATGTATAGAGTGTGACACACACACATGTATAGAGTGGGGAGGACACACACATGTGTAGAGTGTGGAGGACACACACACACATGTATAGAGTGGAGGACACACACACACATGTATAGAGTGGAGGACACACACACACACACATGTATGGAGTGTGGAGGACACACACACACATGTATAGAGTGTGGAGGACACACACACACATGTATAGAGTGGAGGACACACACACATGTATAGAGTGGAGGACACACACACACACGTATAGAGTGTGGAGGACACACACACACACATGTATAGAGTGGGGAGGACACACACACACACACATGTATAGAGTGTGGAGGACACACACACACATGTATAGAGTGGAGGACACACACACACATGTATAGAGTGGAGGACACACACACACACACATGTATAGAGTGTGGAGGACACACACACACACATGTGTAGAGTGGAGGACACACACACACACACATGTATAGAGTGGAGGACACACACACACACATGTATAGAGTGTGGAGGACACACACACACATGTATAGCGTGTGGAGGACACACACAAAGCACGGAGGATACACACGCACATACGGGACGGAGCAGGTAACGCACACGTGACTAAGAGCTGCACACACATGACAAAGGGACGCACAAAGCGGGTGTCTGTACAGACACATGCATGTGGCTCAGGGCCCCACACACACACACGTGTGACAGAGCACACTGCCTCATGACAAAGCGGGGCGTTGCGCACATACGTGACAAAGACAGAGCCTGCCGAGGGTGGCACACACACGCGCACACACACGCATGGCACTGCCCTGCCTTTGTGACGCCGGGCACGGGGCAGCAAGGGCCGGAGCTGCCGGGAATCCTGCCAGGAACGCCGCCTGCATCCTGCCCGGCACCTGCCCGCGGCCGGAGCCGCTTCCCCTCCTCTGCTCCGTGCCAGGGTCACCACACGGTGCCACACAAACCACGAGGACACGCGTGTGTGTGTGTGTGTGCCCAATCCTGAGAGGCCAGGCCGCACACACAACAACGGCACGTAGCTACTACCGCCGTTACTAGCAGGCAGGCTCCTCTGCTCCATGCCAGGATGACCACACGGTGCCACACAAACCACGAGGACACACGTGTGTGTGTGCGTGTGTGTGCGTGTGTGTGTGTGCGTGTGTGTCCCCAATCCCGCGGTTCCACGCCAGCACACACAACAATGGCACGTAGCTACTACCGCCATTACTAGCAGGAGTAGTCTTGAAGGATGTGGCGACTGCCACCAGCCAAAATCCACCCAAAATCCACCCAAATTATCCCATTTTTCCGTCCATTTGGTCGGATGAATCTCATCTGCCTGGCATTTTGAGGAACGGACACTCCAACCTCTCTCCTCAAAGAAATTCCAAAATTTTTCTTTAATTAATGAAGAATTTGGGCATTCCAACCTTGTGCTTTGGCGGGAAGTTTTCCCTGCAAACAGCTCTGAGATGAACATTGAAAATTGAAAATTGAAAATTGAAAATTGAAAATATAATATTGAAAATTGAAAAATGTAAAATGTAAAATTGAAAATATAAAATTTAAAATCTAAAATTGAAAATTGAAAATTTAAAATCTAAAATGTAAAATTTAAGATTTAAAATTTAAAATTTAGAATTTAAAGTGTAGCAGGTGAGGGAATCTGTGCCCGCAGCTCCAGGCTGGAAAGCTCCGAAGGACACGGAGGTGAATTTTGGGCACGGAGGAAACCACCCAGCCAACCAAAAATCAGCCGAGCCCCCTCCACATCTCACTGAGGGGCGGGAGGACATTTGGAGACGATTTTTCCCGATAAAAAAAGGGAAAATGGAATTCTTGGGAGCGGGATGAAGCGCCGTCATCCCTCCCGGTGCAGCGGGAACTCCGCGGAGTAGCCACTGGCAGATGGCACACGCCAGCCCATGTATATTCATTCCTTGTGCTGCATCACATGGAACATTCCCAGATTTTTTTTCCCTGATGTGCATCACCCCGGTATCCGGGAATATTTTGGGATGGGATCTTTAAAGCATAACCGCTCGTTGTAAAATTGCGGAGCTGGTTGAAATCTTTTTTCCTGGGATTTGCAGCGCCCCGAATTTCCAGCTCCAAGAAGTTTACCACGAGGAGTAAATGTTGGAGCTGTAAGGCTTCCAAAATGACTTTGTTTATCAGAGCAGATGAAGGGAAAAAAAAAAAAAGCAAAAAAAAAATGCTAAAGGAATCATTTGAAGCTCAAAGCAAAACTGTTTATAGGACAGCTTTTAGTGCTCCAAGATTCCAGAGAGATTTCAGCAATTAACAGCATAAACTTCCAGAACTTAATTCCATTCTAGATGTGCATTGTTCAGTTCTTCCTGTGCTATTTAAGTTATTATACTACAAAGAGATTTGCTGATCCTACAAAAAAAAACTTCAAGCGGTTTCTTCCAAAATCCCTAAATCCTTTGACACCCTACATAAGGAAAATACCCAAATAATGCCCAAATTCTCTTTAAATAATGGGAGGGAGAGAAAAAAAATGAAATAATTTTATTTTCGCAGCGGCAAATCGATGAGTAGTGAAATGAAAATTTGCTGTTGCCAGGATTATTTGTGCTATTCCACGTTCCTTGGGAATTCAGGCCACTTTTGCCTGTGACAAAAACCCACATGAATTTGGGAGTGGCACGAGTACAAATCCAACGGGAAGAAGCCAAATTGTACCTCGCACGTTTGGTTTATTTTTTTTCCCCTCGGCACTCGGAGCCAGGCCGAAGTTCCCTGGTTTAACAGCTACACTTTGTTCCCAGATCCCTCAGATCCAGGGAATAACGCGAGCCATCATTCCCGCTAAACTTGGCAAGGACGGGCGCAGTGTCCCCACAGCAAGTGACATTTGGCTGCGCAGCCGTTCAGGGAATTCTGAATTATTAACCATATTCCGGAGCCCTGACGAGGCAGCACGGGGAAGAAGACGACAAAAAAGCACCTAAAAACTCCCCATCTTCGTTAGGCAGGGGAACGAGCGAGCCGGGTTTCGCTGGTTAATTACCGCGACAGCTCCCAGACCGAAACGCGCGCGGCCGCGGAGCGTCCGTCTGCTGCTGCCGGTGCCATCCAGCACTCCTGCTCTGCACATTTCCATCCCTCTCCTCCTCCAAGTGTGCTCTGGGCTGCCTCGGCTCAGTCCTGAATCCCAGAGCGTGGTTTTTTCGCTGCCCCCGCGGAAGTGGCTGGGATGGGAGGAGGATCCTGAGTAAACATAGCTGCGAGGATGGGAGGTAACAGCATTCCTCGTCTCCTTAATCATAATTAGGAAATATCAGCAAACAGGAGGTGATTGTGGGGAGAAGGGAAAAGGCAGCAGGAATATGACCCAGGCAGGTTGGTGAGCACTGGGATGCTGCCTGGCAACACCCAAACTCCAGCATCCTTGTCCCTTGTGGAAAATGGGGACTCCCCTTTATGAGCATCACCACTTCCTTTTTACTCAAAAATCTCAATTGTAGATTTTTCCCCCCTCTTTTTTATCCTTTGGAATGGCATTTCTGCATGATAAACCACACTCCAAAACCAGACTGCACCTTAAAAAAACTCCACGATATTCATTATAATTTCCTCACCGACCATCCCGAATGGAAAAATCAAGGAATTTGAACTGTGCTGGATTTGTGATTCCCTCGTTAGAGATGTATTAATTTGTTGCTCTAATGCAGGCCAAGCCCTAATCAAACTAATGGCAAAATGAAAAGCGAGGATTTAAATCCTTTAAAGGGACTTTGCTCGATTTGGTCAGGCAAAGATTGGGAGATTTTTTCCCTTTTTTCTGGGCCAATGATAAAAATTCCTCTTTTCTCTGATTCTGCTCCCACCCACACGCTATTGAAACAGCTACAGAGTGGGCAATCCAGAACAGATGCTCCCAAACGGAGGTAAAATTCCAGCCTTTAAATAGAAGGAGCAGAAATTGAACGGAACCAGGAAGATGTGGGCTTTGATGAACAGATAAAAAACCGAAATATGTCAAATGTGACAGACCCAGGGAATTCTTGGGGGAAAAGCTGCTTCAAAACCCGATCCCCAGCAATCATCTCTTCATCTTTACAGTGCCTCACACGTAAATGAGGATCAATTTCAGATCAATTTACTACGGAAGCGATTGCAAACTCCTCCCAAAATTTCAGTAGACGCGAGAAAATGGAATTATTTTTTTTTGGCAACTGTCCTAAAAAAAGGGGCAAACAAAGCAGGAAAAATCAAGAAGCAACCCCCCACTTCAGCCCGATGAATGTGCATTGTTCAACTGAAGTAACAGCTATTAAATCACTTTCCAAATACGATCTAAATTGGAGGCAGCTCCAGGGGAGTTTGGCTTCCCCATCCCTCCAGTTCTCCCCCAGTTCTCCCAGTGCAGGTCAGAGGCTCCAGCCTTGCTCCAGTGCCCTGCGCCGAACACCTGCAAACATCAAACACAAACTCCTGGTCCTTTCCTGGGCTGACAAAAGCCTTTCATGTGAAAAATGCTCCCTGGGAATGTCACGGCTGGAGCTCAGGTTACATTCCTTTCTCCCTCGCTTTGGAACATGGGGAGAAGCCATGTTTGTGGAATTCAAGATTCAAAGGGAACCGGGGCTTTACTTTCTTTCCCCCTCGCACGTCGCAAATCACAACACGGCATCACGGATTAGCTGAGGGAAAAGCCACGGGGATGACTTTAAGCAGGAATTATTCCCACACTTCCTAAAGTCCACTTAGTTTCACTTCCCTGCTTGGGATTACTTGGAGGCGCCTGTTTTTTTTATTTTAATCTCTGCAAAGAGAACTTTGGGGTTAATGCAGAGAATCTCCATAAATCTGCTTTTAAAGGGGAATATTTAAAGGTCAGCTCAAACTTCAGAGGGAGAACTTCCAGGAGGAAAAGCAGCATCCAGCCCGCAATTCCCCGTTAGCAATCTGCATAATTACAATAACAGCCTGTTATTCATGGAGCTGCCTTTAGGAAAGCATCTCCTGGAGCAGCAGCAGCCAGGTATGCTCAGCTGCAATCCCAATTTCCCAAACCTCGGGAAAACAATAGCCACCAACTCCATCCTCAGGCCACGCATCCGCCCCGCTGCCAGGAGCAGCCAGGGGGAATGAACCCCCAACTTTTTGCAATAAAATAATGCAATAAGCAAGCAATAGGTCCTGCAAGTGGGAAATTGCCTGGATTTTCCCTCCCAGAAACACCCTTTGGTGCCATTGTGCACACAACCAGCAAGGCACGGCGCCCGCCGCTGCGCCAAGCCTTGCCTTCATCCTCCAGCACCGGGGAATTCTCTGGGAATTCTGGCCGTGCCAAGAGTTCAGGTGTTGTTTTAAGTGGTTTTTATCTCTTTATTCCTGACTTCCTGCAGCTCGTTAAATCATCCTTTTTGCTACTCAAAATTCCTCCGGCTCGCGGGACAAGGAACCGCGATTTAATCGCTGCCGATTTGTCCTCCCGATCCAAACGACTCCGGAGATGAAGTTGAGGAGGAATTATTAAATAGAACTCTGGAGTCGTTTGCTGTCAGCCCAAGTGGTGGTGGATGCTGCATGGACTGGGCTCCGAGCATGACAAATTGATTTGTCTGGCACACAACCGCTGCGCGCTCCTCTCCGCAGTGAAAACAAATAGAGTGGAGATGCTAGAGCCGGCCTCAGCGCCTCAAAAATTATGTCAGAAAAGGATAAAAAACTGGGATTTCAAGATTCAAACCTAGAGCTCGTGTCTGGAAAGTTATCCCAGGCCAACAGCAAAATTCTCCAAGTTGCTGTCTCACAATTTAAGCAAGTTTAAGGAAGATAAAACAAACCCAGGTTGTTGTTTTGAAAGCCTAAATAGAATAAAAGGCACAAAATGAGTGTTTAGGTGAAGACTGAGCTGAAATCCCAAGCCGAAATCCCGCTCTGGAAATAAAAACCTCAATGACATCCCAGTGCAATTAATAAATACTGAATAAAGAGAGGAGTGATGACCTGAGCAAACCTGGGAATATCAGGTACGGAACTGTCTGCAGGGAGGGGTTTCTCTGTGGATTTCCAGGGAAGCCTTGCCCAAAATCCCCACGCGGAGCAGGGGATCCACCTCAATCTCAGGAAAGTCTTCCAAAACACTCTCGTGTTCACAAACAAAATGCCCTGGCTATAAGCAGCAAGAGAAAGTCACTTGAATATTTTAATTCCCCCCCCCCAAAAATGCCATCAGCAAACAGCCATCTCTAATCCTAAAGAGTTTTTTTTTTTTCCTGGTGTTTATTCTCGGGTACTTGTTTTATTTATTGAACAGCCTTCAATTCTGCTTCAATTCTAACGCACAAAATTAATTTGCACACAAGAGGTTTGGACTATGGTCCCCGACAGACAAAGAGAGGCTTTGGAATTGGAAATAAAAAATTCTCCAGGGCTCAAATCACTCAAAGGAAAAGATAAATCTACTGTAAAACTAGAACAATTTTAAGCAATGATTAAACAGAGGAGAAGTCCAGGGGTTTTTCAAAAATCACAAACGCGTGGCAACGCTCTAAAAACCTCCCAGGCTTGTGGAAATAACAATAATAATAATCATAATAAAAATCAGAGTAAGAATAACCAGCCGCAATCCGAACGAATCTGCTCCCCACAAGAGATTAAAGCACCACAACAAAGGTAATGGATAAATAAATCCCAACGTTTTCACCACGGATGGAACATTAATAAAAAAACCGGTACATACTTGAGCCAGTAAAATGTCCACTTGCCAAGGAAGTTGGTCCATTTTTCCCGCTGCTCACAGGAGGTGAAAACATCTAAAAAAATAAATAAAACCAACAAAGAGGCATTAGGAGCGCAACGCGAGCAATTCCCGAGTCCGCTGGCGGTCCAAAGTTCCTCGCCACATTCCTCAGGAGTTCCATCTCCCCCCCCCAAAGGCAGCCCCTCGGCACCAGCATCCCGCTTTGCTCGGGCTTCCCAAAAAAATCTGCCCTGCCCCGAGGTTTTTTTGAGGCATTCCGGTTCTCCAGCCTGGGAAACCGGGGCTGGCTCCCCTCTCTCGCCGCCGACAAAAGGCGCAAAAAGTTGGGCTGGGGTCGCAACCTTGGTCATCAACGTGGCCACGTCCATTTCCATCCCGCTCCAGGATTTGCCTGGCATGTGGGAACCCAAATAATAATAACGCAAAGTGCCACCTGCCCTAAATTCTCATTCCGTCTCTTCCCACCGAGCAATTGGAAGCCAGGCTCGCTCCTCGCCCCCTCTCCCTCCCTCTCTCGCACTCCTCTCTCTCTCTCTCTCTCTCTCTCTCTCTCTTCCCAGCATTTATTTCGACCCTAATTGGTTTCTCCCTTCTCCGACGTGTCTGGTGGATAACACGCACCTTCCCTGAGTCAGAGGCTGCAAAAAGCCAAGGAACAAATGGGGAAAGTGCAGCCACAAGCAGAGAGGGGGCTGCGATGGCTGGCCAAACTTCCCCAAGCCATCCCTCAAAAGCGAGCTTGGAAAGGGGGGGCTCCTTGGGTTTTGGGAGCACAGCTGCCTCTCCCAGCAAAAGCTTTCCCCCAAAATCAAGACCCAAGTGGATAGAGAGATATTCCTGACATGTTGGGGGGAAGGGAGGGGATGGGGAGAGGGAGGAAGGAAGGGGATGCAGGGGGAGGGGGAGCCTGACAAAACTAGACAAGTGCACGCGTCCGGCGCAACGCTCGGCCTCCAAGGGGACAAAAATCCCCTCTTTCCGTGGAAAATCATTCCCAAATCCCGGCCGGAGCGGGGGGCGAGAAGGTTGGAGCAGTTTGAATGCCAGCAGAAGGCGGAGGAGATTTCAGGGCAAACTTTAAACTGAGGCAGTCGTGGATTTCTTTGCACTTTCCCATGTGCCAAAATGGAAACAAGGGAAGAAGCGAAAGGAGAATATCAGCGAGTCATTAGCAATTAATCAGCTGGTGTGCCAGCGAGGCTTGAAAATCGAGAGCACGATAAAAGTGCGATCTGGAACGAGGAGAATGGTCAGTTTTGGGGGAGTTTCTTTAGGCAGGAAGGAATTGAGCCGTCCGAGACATGAAACCAAGCTGCGAACGCGCCTGCATCTCCCATCACACACAATCAGACAGACTAAAAAGGCTCCGTTTGGATTGGTTTTGGTTTTGGTTTTTTTAAGCTGAAAAAAAGATTTACCATGCTTCTAGCTGCTGATTAAAAATTGCCCAATGTACTTAGAGCACAGTTTGGGGTTGGTTTTGTTGCTTTAGGGTTGGTTTTTTTTTTGGCTGGATTTTTTTTTTAACAGAGCAGCTAGATTTTTTTTTTTTTTTTTTACAGCTGTTGCTAATTTCCACCGTTGTTTCTTACCGCACTGAAATCCAGTAAATCACTCAGTTCTTTGTCCGTCCCTAAGGCAGCCATTCGCTGTTGGTGATGCATTTTAGCAAAATCACACAAACCTAGAAACATGGAAATAACCGCAATCAGAAATCCCGAGCCTCGCAGGAAACGCAGTCGGATTTTGCTTTTTCGAGGGGGGGGAGGTCGGGGAGTGGGTGGTTGAGAAGAAGAAGAAGGGAGGGAAAAAAAAGATGGAGGGGCAGCAAAAAAAAACCAAAAAAAACCCCAAAAACAAAAGCCAAAAACACGACAAGAAGAGGAAAAAAAAAGCGATATTGTATTTCCAAAGAGGCGAGCCAAAGCGGCAACATCCACTCCTAAACCCGGATCCGGAGGGGAATAAAAAAGGCAAAGCCTCGCTCCCGGAGCATCGTTCTATGCAACAGGAGGTTCAGCGAGGAATGAATGAGGATCGCAGAGAGGAAAGTACAGCCAACTTTTTTCCCTTCTCCTTCTTCCATGCAAAGTAGCGTTCGCAGGCAGAAAAATAGGAAAAAAATGGAAAAATAAATAGAAAAAAAATTAGAAAAAATATAGGAAAAAATAGGAAAAAAAAAGAAAAAAATAGGAAAAAATAGGAAAAAATTGAAAAAATAGAAAAAATATAGGAAAGAAATAGAACAAAAATAGAAAAAAAAGAAAAGATAGAAAAAAATAGAAAAAATAGAAAAAAATAGGAAAAAATAGAAAAAATACCAGAAAAAAATTTAGGAAAAAATAGAAAAAATAGAAAAAAGAAAAAAATAGAAAAAACAGGAAAAATAGAAAAAAATAGAAAAAAATAGAAAAAAATAGAAAAAAATAGAAAAAAAATTTAAAAATTAGAAAAAAATAGAAAAAAAATAGAAAAAATATTGAAAAAAAATAGAAAAAAAAAAGAAAAAATAGAAAAAAAATAGGAAAAAAATAGGAAAAAAATTTTAAAAAAAAGGCACGGCGAGATGCGAAGTGCAGGTTCCGGGGTGGGGGGGGGGGGGGGCAGCGGGGGACAATTAACCCCGATTCCTAATTTGAGGAGAGCACTTGGGGGGGTTAGCTCAGGCCCACAAGCAGCCGGCAGCGGCCGGGGCCTGTGCGGAGGCAGCGCCGGGGGGAGAGGGAAGGGGCGCGGAGCCCAGCCCAGCCCAGTGCCCCGCCGAGCCCCGGCGCCGCCTCCGTACCCGCTCATGGAGCTCCGAGCCCGGCCGCCGCCGCACTGTGCCGTGGCTTCCACCTTGGGCTCGCCCGGCTCACACACACATGGCCAAGCGCGTTTATACGGGGCCGCGGGCGCACGTGACGCGGCCGCTCGGCCGAAAGGAACAATTTTTTTTTTTTAATTATTACACGTTCCTTTCGCTTTTTTATTATTTTTTTATATTTTTTAATTTTTTTTTTAATATATAAAGCGCTTTGTTTTGTTGGCGTACTCTTGGCGGAGCATCGCTGCAAAGTTTGCGGAGCGGCCCCTCGGATTTCCGCGCAAGTTTTGTGGGGATGCTGCCAGCCCACTCCCCCTCGCCCTTCCTGCTTCCCTCATCCCCTCCGCCACTTTTATTGCGTATTTTCCTCTGGCAGGCCGGACGGCAGGAAAATGAGCTGCAAAGAGTTCATTTTCCGGGAGGAAATGAAGCGGCGAGCCCGCACCTTGGTGTATCTCCCACACGTGTAGTCACATCGTAGCTAGGCAATGTACATACAATGTATAGATTCACACAGCCCGGAACTTGCACTTTCTTTGCTTTCTTTTTTTTTTTAAATAACACAGCGGGATCGACAATTTCAATCAAAAAAATAAAAATGAAAGCAAAAAAAAAAAAAAAAAAGAAAAACCACAGACAAGTTAGTCTAACAGCAAATTGGAACTTTACCTTAAATGGCCACAAATATGTTCACAATATTCCAAGGGGGGGAAAAAAAGTAAAAAAATAATCAAAATAAAAAGAGAGGAATCTTCTGCCAAAGTGCTTTATTGTCTCACACGTGTGTGACCCTCCAAAACCACCAAAAAGTAGGGAAAGTGTCAGTCCTGCTCCGGGTTATTCCACAGCTTTACAGGCACACTACACCTGGCTTTGTTGGGATTTGGGGGGCCCGGCCACCGGCCACAAAAGAAAAAAATATATAAATTAAGATTTAAAAAATTTAAAAATTCAAAACCAAGGAAGAAAAAAAAAAGAAAAAGAAAAAAAAAAAAAGAAGGTCCGACAACTTTTGCCCTATTGTTTTTACAGACACATGGTGACGGGCTCTCAGCGCCGCGGCTCTCGGGGACTTGCCCCCTCCTTGTCCTTCCTTCAAAAAAAAACCAACAAAAAACACCAAAACCAAAAAACCCCAAATCCCGGAAAAAAAACCAGGCGACTCCCCCCTCGGGGGAGCGCGGGGCCGCCCGTTCCCCAACTTGGTCCAAGTTTAGAGCAGCGCCCGCCGCCTCCTCCGGCTCAGCAGCGCGGCCTCCCCCGCCGAGCCGCGGCCGATCGCATCCCGCCCGGGCAGCCGCATCGCCCGCCGCTCACATCCGGGCAATGCCCGCCGCCTTATAAGCGCCGCCGCCGCCGCTCGCAGACAATGACGAGGAGGAGGAGGAGGAGGAGGAGGAGGAGGGCGGGAGGGAGGAAGCGGGCGGGACGGCGCGGCGGGGCTCACAAGATGGAGGGACCCCGCCGCCCCTCGCTGCGCCCCTCACGTGTTCCCGCGCAGGCCCGGGGGGAGCGGCGCCCTCACGGCCCCCGGAGCTCCGGCCGCGCTGCCCTCAGAGCTCCGGCCGCGCTGCCCTCAGAGCTCCGGCCGCTCTGCCCGCGGAGCTCCGGCCGTGCTGCCCTCAGAGCTCCGGCCGCGCTGCCCTCAGAGCTCCGGCCGTGCTGCCCGCGGAGCTCCGGCCGTGCTGCCCTCAGAGCTCCGGCCGTGCTGCCCTCAGAGCTCCGGCCGCTCTGCCCGCGGAGCTCCGGCCGCGCTGCCCGCGGAGCCCCGGCCGCTCTGCCCGCGGAGCTCCGTCCGTGCTCATCAGCGGGGCCGGAGCGGCTGCGCGCCGGCATCCCTCAGCACACCCGGGAGGGCTCTCAGCGCACCCACGAGAGTTCCAGCACCCTCAGCACACCCGGGAGGGCTCTCAGCACACCCATGAGGATTGCAGCGCACCCACGAGGGTTCCAGCACCCTCAGCACACCCGGGAGAGGCTCCAGCACCCTCAGGACACCCAGGAGGGTTCCAGCACCTTCAGCACACCTGGGAGGGGTTTCAGCACCCGTAAGGGGTTCCAGCACCCTCAGCGTCCATAAGGGGTTCCAGCACCCTCAGCACACCCATGAGGGTTCCAGCACCCTCAGCACACCCATGAGGTGTTCCAGCACCCTCAGCACACGCATGAGGTGTTCCAGCACCCTCAGCACACCCATGAGGGTTCCAGCACCCTCAGCACACCCATGAGGGTTCCAGCACCCTCAGCACACCCATGAGGTGTTCCAGCACCCTCAGCACACCCATGAGGGTTCCAGCACCCTCAGCACACCCATGAGGTGTTCCAGCACCCTCAGCACACACAGGAGAGGTTCCAGCACCCTCAGCACACCCATGAGGGTTCCAGCACCCTCAGCACACCCATGAGGTGTTCCAGCACCCTCAGCACACCCATGAGGTGTTCCAGCACCCTCAGCACACCCATGAGGTGTTCCAGCACCCTCAGCACACCCATGAGAGTCCCAGCACCCTCAGCAAGACCTAGGATGGCTTCCAGCCTCCTCAGCAGACCCATGATGGGCTTTGGAGCCCTCAGCAAACAACACCATGAGGGCGTTCAGACCCCTCAGACGACCCTGAAGGGTTTGGACCCCTCAGCAAACCCTGTGAGAGGTTTAAGACCCCTCACCAAAACCATGAGGGATTTCAGGACCCTCATCCCGCCCAGCACTCAGCAAACCCTGTGAGGGTTTTCGCGTGCCCTCAAACCAAGATCAGATGCCATGACGTGTTACAGCCGCCGCAGCACTTACCTGAGGGGCTTCAGGTCCTGCAGACTCTCCATGGGTTTCGCGACCCTCTGCCATCATCGCATTCCGTGAGGGGATTTCGGCTCCCATAGACCCTCCAATGGTTTCTCGCGCTCCCGGCCCTCAGCGATCCCGTGGGGGCCTGAGCTCGCCCCTCGTCCCCATGAGGGGGCTCGTGCCACTCCGCCATGAGGGTCTTCCCGCCACTCCGCCATGAGGGAGTTCTCGCCACTCTGCCATGAGGGGGCTTCCCGTCACTGCACTCTGAGGGTCTTCCCGCCACTCCGCCATGAGGGAGTTCTCGCCACTCCGCCGTGAGGGAGCTCGTGCCACTCGTCCTGAGGGGGCTCGTGCCACTCCGCCGTGAGGGAGCTCGTGCCACTCGTCCTGACGGGGCTCGTGCCACTCGTCCTGACGGGGCTCGTGCCACTCGTCCTGAGGGGGCTCGTGCCACTCGTCCTGAGGGAGCTTGGTGCCATTCCGCCGTGAGGGAGCTTCCGGCAGTCCACCCTGAGGGGGCACGCACCACTCCGCCGTTAGGGGCTCGCACCACCCCGCCGTGAGGGGGTTCCGCCACTTCGTGAGGGATCTCACATCACCCCACCGTGAGGGGCTCACATCACCCGCCCTGAGGGAGCTTCCGGCAGTCCACCCTGAGGGGGCACGCACCACCCCGCCGTGAGGGGCTCGCACCACCCCGCCATGAGGGGGTTCCGCCACTCCGCCGTGAGGAGCTCACACCATTTCACCCTGAGGGAGCTCACATCGCCCCTCCGTGAGGGAGCTGACACTACTCCGCCCTGAGGGGCTCACACCGCCCGCCGTGAGGGAGCTGACACTACTCCGCCCTGAGGGGCTCACACCACCGGCCGTGAGGGGCAGGCACTACTCCGCCCTGAGGGAGCTCACACCACCCGCCGTGAGGGGCTCGCACCATTTCACCCTGAGGGGCTCACACCACCGGCCGTGAGGGAGCTGACACTACTCCGCCCTGAGGGAGCTCACACCGCCCGCCGTGAGGGGCAGGCACCCCGGGCAGGCCTCCCTGGGGCTCCGGCCCAGCCCTGGCCCCTCAGAGCCCCGCGGAGTTTCCCGCCTTCGCCTCGGCGCCGTGAGGGCTCCAGCTCCCTCAGCATCCGAAAACCCTGCCAGGGGTTTCAGCGCCTCACCGTGATCACACCCTCGAAGATTTTCAGCCCGCTCAGCCCTCAGCATCCTGCGAGAAGAGGTAGGTTTGAATTATTCCTTTTTCATTGTTTTTTTTTGGGGGTGCTGAGCCCGCAATGGGGCTGGTGCATGAGCAGGTGGTGGAAATGAAAATAAAGAAGGGATTGAGGAAAGGCAGAGAGAGGGGGAATGATCTAAAATCATGGAATGGTTTGGGTTGGAAGGATCTGTCCAGAACGCTCCAAGCCCCATCCAACCTAGCTTTGAACACTTCCAGGGATGCTGCCTTCAAATTAATAATGGATTTGGTTAATAACGGCCTGTGAGGTCTTATTTGGAAATTAAGTAGGAAAAGGGCTAACCCAACTGCCATGCTGGCCCCGGTATTATTAATTTTCCAGTTTTAATCCTCTGGATTTTGTACTGTCCCCATATGCGCTGTTTTCAGCAGGCCACAGTGGTCAAGGGGGATGGAACTGGACAGTCCTAAAAATCCCAAAGCATTCTCTCAGGGTGATTGTGAAAATAAGTTGATGAGTGTTATGGGAGCTGCCATGATGGGTTTTGTGATAAAACAGAAGTGGAACATAGCTGAACTTTATAAATTTTACAGGCCAAACCCCTGAGTCACTGAAGGGTTTGTTTCTCCACTTCCCAAAAATAAACAAGTGGGAAAATGGAGCAAGGAAAACTTTGTAATTTCCATGCAGTTTCTACCTTTGTGCTTCCTTGTTATGGTGTCAACATGAGGCTACTTTGGCTTGGAGGGGAATGTAGACTTGCTAATTTCAGTACAGCTTTGCAAAGAATGTTGCATTCAAACACTGCAGATTTCCATGGAAAGGTGGGAAAATATTCTCCTGTATTTGCCTGAATTGCCATTAAAATTTGGTTTGTTTTCGAATTCCCTAATGAGATAGGATGTTTGATTTCAATTAAAGTGAAATGTCATCATTTTCGGTTGTGCTAATGGATATGGAATGCTGCAGTCCATTAGGGAGAAAACAGTGGATTTGGGAAAAGGCCAAGAGGTGCAGGGGATGCAAAGAGATTTTGCACGTATTTTCAATTTTTGTAATGGGCATATGTAGGTCGTTATGGAAATCCATGGCTTGTGATGACAGGAATACAGAAAACACAATCGGGCAATGTCTTGTTGAGATTTCAGCAGGAATTGTTGATATTTTGTAAAGGTGGGAAAATGTTTGGATGGGGCTGGGAGTAACCTGGGCTGATCCTTCAAATCCCAGCCCAACTTTGTGCAATTCCAGGTGGTATCTTTACATTATTGAGTGTTCTTGGAAGGCTTTCCACAAAAATGTATTGTTGTTGTTGTTATAAATCCTTTTCTCTCTGATTTCATACCTTATTTCTGTTATTACTGTTATTACTGAGCCGGCGGTGGCGGGGGACCCTCGGGCTTGTCCCTATAATTGAATTAAAAGCTGCTGTGAAAAAAAGACATGGCAATAAGAATGGGAGAGGGATGAAGAAGGAAAGAAGTGGGGAAATACGTGGCTGGATTAGTTATTGTCCCAATTAGCTGCCTGAATTAGGAACACTGAGGGGAGGATAAAGGGCTATGGGTGACAAGGCCAGTTTTTAGGGAAGCTGCTCCTCTAAGTGTCTTAGGATTGCAACATAAAGAGCTGCAGGTTTCACTTAAATGGATTTTGATGCTGCTCATTTTTCTAACAGTAGATTTGTTTCACTTCCATATTAATCTCCTTTTATTAAACCATAGAAATGCCAACCTTTGTTTTCCTGGGAGCGGCCTAGGACGACATAATCTAACTTCACAAAAAACACAAGTATTTGTGCTCAGTGAAGAGATCGAGCTTGGATTTAAATCCTGTGCCCTGGACACACAATTATGTCATTTCCAGGTCTGGGAGAAAAGTTGATTATTTGCAACAAACATGACGACTTCATGGGGATTTTCAAAAGAAAATTCCTTTTCACAGTAACGCTTTTAGCTGTGCCAGGGGAGAATTTCCACATGGAAAAGGCTGCCCAGGGAGGGTGGAATTTGTGCAAGGGACAGGGAACACCTGGATGCTGGTGATCCTGGAGCTCTTTTCCACCCGAAATCTGATAAATTTGGGTTTGGATCTTCCTCTCTGCACTCAGGAATGTCCGCGGTGAAGTCCCCCGGGCTGCCCCGCCCTGGGAGCGGCCGGCGCTGCCGGGACTCCCCAGCCCAGGCCCGGCTGCGGCTCGCACACATTGCAGGTGCAGCACGGCACACACAGGCGCGTCTCTGAGACGGGAGCACAGCGTCCCCTCCCTCCGAGCCTGCGGCTGCGGTGTTCTCTCGCTGCTTATCGGGCACTAAACGCGATAAGGAAACACCCAGCAATGGTTTAGGTGCAGCGTGGAAATGCGGAGTTCTCCCTGAGCAGGAATTGTAGGGCCCTGCTCAGCTCCGTTGATTGTGTTGTCTGTACAGAGGGAGCTGCAAAGGTTGCAAAGAAACGAGGGATTAGGGAAAAAGAAGTCGGGGATTTACAGCAGCTGAGCATCCAACTCTGTAAAAAATGAGATCATTTGTAAGAAAACTCAGCTGTCACCGAGCTGCCCTCGTGTCCTGTCCGTGGCTGTGTCGGGAAAGCTGCAGCAGCCAGGATGGGCCTTCCCAGGCTCCCGGAGCTGCATTCGAGTGCCAGCCTCCAGCTGGCATCTCCAGGCTGCCCGGAGAAAGGCTCTCCCTGCTGGGTACGCAGCCATGCAGCAGGGCTGCAGCGCAGCCACCAACGCAGCCAGCCCGCAGTGCCACACGCCTCGAGCTGCTGGTGCCCGGGGGACATGGCTGGCACAGGGTGCCCAGAGCAGCTGTGCCCGTCCCTGCGCCCCCAGGGGTGGCTGGGACAGTGGGAGGTGTCCCTGCCATGGCGAGAGGAGCTTTAAGGTCCTTCCAACCCAATCTCCGAGATTGTAATTTCATCACCAGGAAGTCGGGGGAAGAGGAGAGAAAGCAAAGGCGTGTTTCCCACATGGAGAACTCCACAGCAATCTGCTGGAGGAGGGATTTGGTTCTCTCCCGAAAGCCCAAACCAGCCTCGCTCGGATTTGCCAAGCACCTGTGAAAGAATGCAGCTGCAAGGCCCTGGGAAAACAATGGGAATGTGACAGTTCATTAATATGAGGCAGCGCCGAGATTGATTGGGGAAAGGCATGGATGCAGGATTCTGTGTGTGAACCCCAGTTTGGGAACTGGGACAGCTTACTGGGTCTGTCAGCAAAACAAATGGACGAGCACTGATTGCTCCAGCACTTCCTTCCTTTATTTTTCATTCCATATTCATTTGGTAGGTTGGGATTTTTCCTTGTTTTCTATTTTTTTTTTTTTTTTATAGTTTGCTCTGGCTATTTTTTTCTGGTGAAGCAAGGGTTTGGAAAGTGCAGGCAGCATTTCAAACTGTGATCTGCACAGATGGGAATGAAGGAACATTCTCCAGGCGAAAATTGTTCTCGGAGACATTTGGATGGAGCAGGATTTGTCTGTGCGCGGGGTGGAACATCCTGATTTCCAACAGGAGCAGCACAGGGCTGCTGGCCACCGAGCCAAAGGATCCCTTCTCCCATGGCACAGGCACAATAACCCACGGGAAGGGCTGTCCCATGGGAAAACCCTCAGGATCAGGCTGCTGAGGTGGGTCGTGGTGTGGTGTCCTCACAAACCTTTGCTGCTTTTAATGAGTTCGAGGTGCCCGGCGCTTTGATGAAGAGTTCCTGTCAGCACAGGCAGCAGTTACAAATGACAGGGTGGGCAGGGATGGGCTGGGCAAATCCAAACCAATTTGCTTTGCATAGATTAGCAGCTCCTAAAGAGATCCCACATTCATCTGGGAGAGGTTTTCAGGGTGCAGTGTCACAGAGAGGCTTCGCTGCCCACGTCTTGTGTTTTTTCCCCACTTCCCTCCTCCCACTTTTCCTTTCCAAACTGAATTTCCCCATTTCCAGATGCAACTGCAATATAACGTGGAAATAAAAGCAGGCAGTTAAATTATGGGAGCCCATAATCTCTCCCAAAGAAAAAGGGGGGATCGTCCAACTCCATTTCCCTGCTTACGGCTCCCCGTTGCTGCACGAGTGGTAAATACACGAGGAGCTCGGCTCATCAAATTTTTAAGCACAGGATGCACAAAGGAAGCTCCAGAGTGTCTGGAAAAGCTCGTGGCATCGGTCAAAGGCAGCTCTTGGGGCTGAGGCGTTGCCAGCTCCCCATTCATCAGCACTTGCCTTCCATCCCCGCGTTCCTTTTGTTCTCCAAACCCGAAATCTGCGCGGTTTAATTTTCCTCCTCTCACGGAATGGCTTTGCAAATGCTTAGCCTTAAGTAATAGTCAGTAAAGGCGAATTACCTTAAATCAAGCAAGGGTTATCTAATTTAGAAAATAGGAAATAGAGAGAAAATCAAACCAAATGAAATGTAAACAGGATAATTCATATCTAATCCACGGGCTTGCTCAACAGGAGGAATCTTTTAGCTGTGCTCCGTTGAGCGCCCGTTCTTAGCACAGCTCACAGGTCCTTGAGCCAAACCAACTTCCTCTTTAGGCCCTGCACTCCCAAAATCCTAAGGGAATGGCATTTCTCGTGTCCATTTTTGCTCTTATTGCAGCACCTCCAGCTGAGCTGCTCCTTCCTCAGTTTCCCTCGGTGCTTTTCTTGGCACACACCCTCTCACCTCGTGAGGATGGGACAGCACCAGGGCAGAGTTCCTATGGCAGCTAGGCAAGACACCCCATAAATCCCACACTGCCTTGGGTTGGGAGGGACTTAAAATCACCTTTTTCCACCCAGAACCACCTTCCACCACCCCGAGCCGCTCCAGTTGGACACTTCCAGCCTCTCTGGGCACCCTGTGCCGGGGCCTCCCAGCGAGGAATTCCTTCCCACAGCCCATCCCAAGCTCCCCACTTTCCCACCCTCTGTTCCCTGCCTTTTTATTTTTATTAACATGCAGAGCACCGCCGTGGCCCGGACTAATGAAGCTTATTAGAGGATCCTGGCAGCAAGCTTTCCAACTTCCTTCCAATTAGCACTCGGTGCTTCAGAGGAACCCTCGCCGCCGTACGGGGAGGTGTTTGCCAATTGCACGGCACCTTTTTCTTTTTTATTCAGCAACTTCACTTAAGATGTCCTTGTTAGATGAAAGACTCCTCAGATGCTGATTACCCCCTCCGGGTGGGTTCTGCATTGTTCTCCACGCTCAGGAGTTGGTTTGTGGGTTTGGTTTAGGTTGCAGCTTGCAGGGATCTCCTTGGTTTGTTCGGGAAGGGTTGGGGTTGGAAGGGATTTCAGGGATCATCCCATTGCCAATCTCAAATTGCCATATCTGAGTGGACTGCCCTTCCCTGGAAGTGTCCCAGGCCGGCTTGGAGCCACTGGAAGTTATCCTTGCCTGCGGAATGAAATGATGCTTAAAATCCCTTCCGACCCAGTCCACTCCAGCATTCCAGAACCTTCTCAGCCCCAAAGCCTGCAGCCAGGATTTTTGGTCCCTTCCAGTGATTCCCAAGTGACACTTTGTCCCTGGTGGCAAAACGAGGACAGTACTGGGACATCCCTTCCACCCCTGAGCACCCCAGTTCAAACTGGAACCACAGCCCCGCTCCCAGTTTTCCATCAGATTCTGAACAATTCCCAGTGATTGCTTTTCCAGTGAAACCCTAACAATGAGAATTTTTCAAGGCTAGCAACACAATTCCAGCAAACTCTCGGGGAGGCTTCGTTCCACCGTGGCAATTAAGGGAAAGGAATATCAGCAGGTCACATCTTGCTTCCGGTGCACGGGAATTGTTTTGGGAGGAAGCAGGATGGGGCTGTGCTTGGTATTTAAAGCAAACAAACCTATTTATTAAATGAGCCTGCAGAACGGGGCACGAAAGTAAAACCGTTACATTCCAGAGTCCAAATTTTCCCAAATGTTCTCGTTTTTTTTTCTTTCTCCTAACGACCGTCGTTATATTTCGATGCGGTTAATAATACAGCAGAGGTTAAATGAAACATGAAAAAGGGCTGTACATTAAAATTGAGATAACTCTTCCTTCAGTGAAGTGGAACCCAGCAGATGTAGCTGCACACTGTAATTGCTGCCTGTTTCCTGTCACTCTGATTAAGTTGCATTGTCCCTGCTCCAAGTGTAAGGAATCAGTGGCTTCCCATAGGGCACAGCATGGGACAACTGGCTTCGGCGGCAGGCAAACGGCTCCGTGCACCTCCTGCTTGTCCTGCTGCTGCTGTAGGCACACAAAATCCATTGATGACTCCGAAAATCGATGGGCTGTGCAGCGGGAGAGGCTGCGGGCCTTCCACGGGAGAGCCACTCCACTCAAGGATGGGAGCTGGCATTTTGGGAACGCTTCCGTTCCCCGCGTCACGGGGCCCAGCGAGCCCAGGGCCCGGCTGCTGGGCTGGTTCTGCTGCTCAGGAGTCACTGTGCACCTTGAAGGGCTGCTGATCTCCTCCTTCCAAAGCCACGGCATCCCAAAATGGGGACGTGAACCTCTGCAGAGCCACCTTCCCCTTGGGCACCCCTTGGGCACCCCTGAATCCCGGGCTGGAGGAGCGTTTGGAGCCTCAGAGCAGTGTGGGATGATTCCCAGGGAATGCTTCCCTTCCTCACAGATTTTAGGAAGCATCCTGAGTCATCAAATGAGCACCAAGAGGGCACGAGGGGTTTGGATTTGGATTTGGATTTGGATTTGGATTTGGGATTTGGATTTGGATTTGGATTTGAATTTGGATTTGGGATTTGGATTTGGAATTGGATTTGGATTTGGGTTTGGATTTGGATTTGGGTTTGGGTTTGGGTTTGGGTTTGGGTTTGGGTTTGGATTTGGATTTGGGTTTGGATTTGGATTTGGGTTTGGGTTTGGATTTGGATTTGGGTTTGGATTTGGGATTTGGGTTTGGGATTTGGGTTTGGGTTTGGATTTGGATTTGGGTTTGGATTTGGGTTTGGGTTTGGGATTTGGATTTGGATTTGGGTTTGGGATTTGGGTTTGGGATTTGGGTTTGGGTTTGGATTTGGATTTGGATTTGGGATTTGGATTTGGGTTTGGGTTTGGGTTTGGATTTGGATTTGGATTTGGGTTTGGTTTTGGATTTGGATTTGGATTTGGATTTGGATTTGGATTTGGGTTTGGGTTTGGATTTGGATTTGGATTTGAATTTGGGATTTAGGCACTCTCTCTCCCCTCACTGGCAGTGCCCTTCCAGCCCAACCCACCCTGGGATAGCAGGATTTGGATTTGGATTTGGATTTGGATTTGGATTTGGATTTGGATTGGGATTGGGATTGGGATTTGGATCTGGATTTGGATTTGGATTTGGATTTGGATTTGGATTTGGATTTGGATTGGGATTTGGGATTTGAATTTGGGATTTAGGCACCTCTCTCTTTTAGGGTCCCTCCCAGCCCAACCCACCCTGGGATAGCAGGATTTGGATTTGGATTTGGATCTGGATTTGGATTTGGATTTAGATTTGGGATTTAGGCACCTCTCTCTTTTAGGGTCCCTCCCAGCCCAAATCCCCCTGGGATAACAGGATTCTATAAAATCCCCTTTTGGCCCCTTCATCCCCTAGCTTTCTAAAAATGGAAATTAATATTAGAAGTCGTTCCTTAACACATGTTTATTTTCTAATTTATAGAATGTACCTATTACACTCTCCAGACACATGTGCTTGATTATAATGATTATCATATGTATTTTCCAAGGCACTCATCACCATAATATCAAATGTCATTAGAGAAATTAAGGAAGAGCAGCAGCATTCCTTCCAAGGAAAAGCCCGTTTCCTCCTTTCCCACCGCAGCAGAAACTCAGCTGATTTTCTGCCACTTTTGTTTCAGCTCCACACAAAAAAAAAAAAAAACCCAAATCCCTGGGGAAATGTGCAGCGTGAAGCCAAAATCCCGTGGCACAAACCCTGCCTGGAATCCTGCTTGCTGCTCCCAGGGATTTTTTTTTTCCTCACGGAAAGATTTCCTGATGAAAATTCTGGAGCAAAACCCAGTTTTAAACCTTGGCAGGGGATTTGCACGTGTCTTCCCCCAGGTGGATCTGGATTGCTTTAGGAGATCCCAGGGGTTTTTAGTTCAGTATTTACTTCTTGAAGCTCCAGCAGAGGAGGGAAACAGCTGGAGATGACACAGATTATTCCAGACCTGCTTGGTTTGTCTGGTGTGTGTCCAGGAGGGCACGGAGTCACAAAAAGATGCAGTTGGATTTGTCAGCGCCCTCACAGCTCCAGCATTGCCTCTCTTTATTTTAATTCATTAAAAATAAGCTCTGCTCTTCCACAGCGGCGTCACCTTCCCACTCCCAAGGTTTCAAACTTCCAGCAGCCCCGAAGGATTGAAGGTCTTGGTTTTGGGGTTTTGGCCTCTGCTCAGTGCCTTAAATCCAGGCTGTGGCGTGGGGGTGAAGCAGCAGCAGGGAGAGCTGCCTTTGGATTGCTGACTCCGACTAAATCCTTGGGTTTTTTCTTCCTTTGCGTCATTTCTGTGATTATTTTTGTGCTTCATATGCTCAAAAATCCCTGGGGAATAAGAAAAAAAAAAAACCCTCTCTTCTTTTTTTTTTTTCCTTCATGTTTTTTGCTTTGCGAGTCACTTTGTAAAGAAGCGCTTCGGTGTCTTCAGAAGGTTTGAAACCCACCTGTTCCCTGGGAGGAGAGGGGAAATGAAATCGATTGGCCCCACACCTGGGAAGAGGGATTTGGAGCCGGATTTTCACTCTCAAAGATTTCTTTCACTCGTAGAAAGAGAGCTGGGAGAGAACAGAGTGTTCCTCCTGCTCTGGCAGGGATTCCTCTCTGCCTCCGTGCATCCCTGCCATGCCAGCAGAGCTCCAGGGAAGAACTTCCCTCGGAAAAGAAGGACCAGAGCAGGGGCAAAGGGACCTGGTGGGGCTTGAGAGGACACCTGAACACTTCTGAGGTCACTTGGATAATCTAATCCTTCTCAGGGTGATATCTAGCTCCGGCAGGAACTCTTGGAAGGCTTGGAACAACATCCATCTTCATTATTTCCCACCCTCGCGTCTGTATGATTGATTCCTGCTAAATTTGGTTTAATTGCTCAGAAGGTCTTAAGGAATGACATTTGGAGAGAGCCAAACGGGATGTCTGAGCTCCCCCTGCTGCTCTGCAGCACGCAGCCACCCAGCACCCGCGGGGAACATCCCAAAGCCCGGCTTTCCCAAGCTCGGCCTTTCAGCCCCCGAGCTCATCCCGCTGTCCCAGGGTGCCCCCGGGGATCCGCAGCTCCTCTGGGCACCCTGTGCCAGGGCGCGCCACCCTCACAGGGAGGAATTTCCTCTCCAAATCCCTTCTGTCCTGCACGGAAGTGAAGGGAAAGCTGGAAGTAAATCCACATTTGTGCCCAAAAGATCAATAAGCGGGGAGAAACCCCCACAGGCGGAGGATGGCGGAGCAAATCCGACATTAACTACTCGTTATTTACACGAGCCGGTGCGTGGCCACAAAAGCCGCGGCGAGATCCCCATTTCCAAGCAGAGTTTTAATTATTCGTAAAAGCTTTCAATTGTTCAGCAGCTAATGTCATGGATTGGTCCTCGCAGTGTGAAGTGCAACCGTCCAGAACCCCCACAGTATTATAAATAGGCTTCGGAGCCGCGATTGATTGATGTTTGGCATCAGATCTATTCCTCGGAGCATGTGTATTCCTTCTGTTCACCAGTTTCCTACAAATATACCCGGGCTGATTTTTTATTCAAATCTCCCGTTTATGGCGGGTTTGGACCGTTAAATATTTCGAGGCTTTTTCGTCTCCTCTTCCGCGCGAGGCGGGGAAATCTTGCGCCCAACGCAAACAAGACGCGGAGATTTAACGCCTTCCTGGGGGGCAGAGAAAAGCTTTATTAATTATATCAAGACTCAAATAATAGTCTTCCCTGACACTAATGTTCCATCAGCTGCAAGCACGAGGATCCTGTGGGATAACTTTAGGGCCCTTCTCGGGATCCAGATTACGGCATTTATGGCTCCGTGGAAGGAGCGGTTTAATGAACGGCGCTCAGAGTTTGGAGACGGGGTCGGAGTTTTCATCCCCATTCCAGGGCGGGAAGCATCAAATAAAACCAAGTCTGGAGGGTTTTTCCAGCCAGCCCCACACGTGTTCCTCGGCTGGAGGGTTGTCCTGGGCTCTCCGAGGAGCCGCGTCTTTGCCCAAGCCTTGTTTCACTTTTCACTTATCAAATCAATCCTCGCAGATAACTTTATAGCTGGATTTTTCTGACATCGGGACTTTTGTTCCGTCCGTTGTTTTTCCCCCCGTGGATTTCGCTCTGCTCGCCCTGGTGGCTGTGATTAATTCATTTATTCATGCTTTTGCCAGAGTGGGAGTCAGGAGGCCAGACCCAATTATGTCTTATTTATTATTTGGTGTATTCCAGTCAAATCTGGAGACACGGATGAAACAATGGATGTAGATTCCTCCTCCCACTGGAAATTCTAATTGCCGGGAAAAAAACCTGTTGCTCCAGCACCCAAATGGCCCTAAAAGCAGGGGAAAGGGATGTTCCAGTGCTCGGTGGAGGCTTCAACTAGGAATTAATTTATCTCTGGTAGCACTTGACAAAGCTCAGCTCCTGATGCCTCAGCCTTTATAGTCACATCTGTTAGTTTAGAGCATTTATTGGAGGAGCCTTGACAAAGACAAAACCAGATGATGGAAATCTCATCTGTCAAAACTGTTATTAAAGCTGGGAACAGTGTGAGGTTCGGTTTCAACTGAAAGCATCATTTATATTTGATCCAGCGTTTTGCAAACAATAACGCCGGGGAAGGATTTGGGGGGCCCTCGGTGAAGAGCATGCTGCTCCTTGGGGTGCCCCGCTGGATGTGCTGCTCGGGGATGGAAAGGGAAAGTGGGGATGGGGAAGTTGGGAATGGGAATGGGATGTGGGAGAGAGGAAATGGGAAAGGGGAGAGAGGAAAAGGGAAGAAGGGAAATGGGACATGGGAGAGAGGAAATGGGACATGGGAAATGGGAAAGGGGAGATGGGAAATGGGACATGGGAAATGGGAGAGAGGAAAAGGGAAATTGGAAAAGGAAATGGGAAATGGGACATGGGAGACAGGAAAAGGGAAATGAGAAATGAGAGACAGGAAATGGGACATGGGAGACAGGAAAAGGGAAATGGGAATGGGAAAGGGGAAATGGGACATGGGAGACAGGAAAAGGGAAATGGGAATGGGAAAGGGGAAATGGGAAATGGGACATGGGAGACAGGAAAAGGGAAAAGGGAAATGGGAAAGGCAGGCTCTCAGCCGCCCCTGTGGGAGCTCCTTGCAGAGAATCCCAGAACCCTGAGGGGTGCAGGGGCCTTAAAGGAATTTCCCACAGAGCAGGGCAGGATTGGAATTTCCCATCCGAGCTGCGCCTGGCACAGGGGCTGCCCCTGCATCCCTGGCAGTGCCCGAGGGCAGGGCAGGGCTTGGAGCAGCCTGGGTGGTGGAAGAGGTACCTCTGACACCCCAGATCTCCTTTAGGACCCCTGAGTGAGCTTTCAGTGAGTCCCAACAAGGTTCACAGAGCAAGGTTTACGCGGCAGAGCCCATTTCCAGAGGCAGCATCCGAATCCCTGCGCTGCCATTGCCGCCGCTGACGGCTGAATGGAGCTAATGATGGGGAGATCTCTGAGGAGTCAGCCCGGCACGTGGGAATGGTGTTTTCCAAACGCTCAGCATTAACCTAACTCTGCTCCACTGGAGTAAAACCCTGCCTGACTTTGGTGGCAGCAGAGTGCTCCCGTCCCTGCAGGAAGAGCCCACATTCCCTGGGAGCCCTTCCCGAGCGTCGTGCTCCAAGAGCCAGCAGCCCTCAGATATTCCAAAAAAACCCTGACATTCAGCTGTCAAGGTTTCCTTAAATTAATTTCCACTAACTAGACAAGGCCTTCCATTGTAATATTTTATCTAATTTATATTCCAAATATTTCCAAATCCAAGGCGCTCCGCTTGCCGCTTTAAAACTGGAAATTTGATTTTTTCCATAATTTATGTCTTTATTCCTCCCTGATCTCCTTACAGTAGCACTTTGTGGATTTGTAGGATCTGTGGGATTTGGGATAGCTGACATTTCCTACATGTATCCCATCCCTGGAAGTGTTCTGGGCAGGACTTTGGGAAGGTGTGGAATGAAAAGATCCTTAAGGTCCCTTCCCACCCAAACCATGCCGAGCTCCAGGGGCAGACAGGGAGCAGGGAAAGGAAGGAATCTCAAATCCCTATTTCAGGAAGCAGCCGAGCAGATCCACATCCTTGCCCATCCGTAAATCTTCGGATTCCTCGGGATGGGCTCCGGCTGCCTCCTACTCGTGCCTTTCTATCCTTAGCAGGATTCACAGGCTTTCAGCTCGCTCACACTTCTCGCTGTCTAATCTTAGCGCCGCTGCCAGCTTCGGAGAGGCTCCGAGCTCCAGGGTCTCTCACTTGTGTGCAGGCTCTTTCTGGGCCACGGCCAAGTAGGTGAAAAACTCGGCGAGGGGGGAAGGGGAGAGCTGGGATTGCTCTCAGATGGTGAAGGCTGGAGATAAACCCGGGATCCTGAGGGGGTTGGGTCAGCAGGAGATGGCAGCTGGTGGCTGAGGGACACCTGGACGTCGTGATCTTCGTTCTGGGGGGATTTTCGGCACGCGCTCCAGCACATTCCCCGTGTTTGGAGCTGGCTCGGTGCTTCCAGCTTGGCTGATTGCACGAGCCACAAGCTGCTCCTCTTGTCGAGTGTCTCCTGCTTTGTCTCTGTTTGTTCCCAAGGGTGTCTGGGGAGCTTGGATCAACTTCCAGAGCCAAACAGCTCTTCCCCAAATAGAGCCTTCCAAGGTGGAAGCCATTCCTGCATCCATCCCGTTGTCCACACAAACTGGAATGGTTCAAGGCCAGCCTGGGGTGGTGGAAAGGTGTCCCTGTGATGTTCCTCAAGGTCAAAGGCGGAAGCCATTCCTGCGTCCATCCCGTTGTCCACAGGAACTGGAATGGTTCAAGGCCAGCTTGGGGTGGTGGAAAGGTGTCCCCGTGATGTTCCTCAAGGTCCCTGCCAGGTCAAGCTCTTCCCCAAATGAAGCCTTGCAAGGTGGAAGCCATCCCTGCATCCATCCCATTGCCCACACAAACTGGAATTGTTCAGGGCCAGCGTGGGACAGTGGTGGAAAGGTGTCCCCATGATGTTCCTCAAGGTCAAAGGTGGAAGCCATTCCTGCGTCCATCCCGTTGCTCACACAAACTGGAATGGTTCAAGGCCAGCTTGGGGTGGTGGAAAGGTGTCCCTGTGATGTTCCTCAAGGTCAAAGGTGGAAGCCATTCCTGCGTCCATCCCGTTGCCCACACAAACTGGAATGGTTCAAGGCCAGCTTGGGGTGGTGGAAAGGTGTCCCCGTGATGTTCCTCAAGGTCCCTGCCAGGTCAAGCTCTTGGCACACGGGTGCAGGGAGGGTGGCACCACCACTGCCACCCTCAGCAAAGCTCAGGAGAAGCCTCCAGGGATTTGGCAGAGCTGCTGCTCCTCGCTGAGCTGGGTTTGCCGCATTCTGAATTCCCACATCTCCTCGTTCCCATGGCTGGGATGACGTTGGGCCGGCGTGATTCATGCTGTCAGGAGTTTATTTTGGGATGAGTACCCACCCGGAGGATGGAGATGAAGGGAAAAACTGCCAACTTCAAAGGAGGAGAAGTTTGGATTTCCCAAAGGAGTGGTCAGGTCTGGAGCAGGTGGAATTTCTGAATTTCTGGAATTTTTCACAGATTTATCCATGTTTTACACCCAGAAGAGGCTGAAAATTGCAACTCTGACCAAATAAATGCTGAAAGAGCTCTGTCTCTCCAAAATAAACCAGGTGATGATTCTGAAATCCGTGTCCTGACTTTCAGAAGTGCTTCGAGGTGGGATGATCCACTGGGATGGAAATTCTGCTGCAAATCAGGATAAATGCAGAGTGACATGGCTGGAGACAGCAGCCACTCACAGGGAGCAGTGGGCAGAATTTTATAATCCTATCCCAAAGGATAAATCCCAGCAAACAGAAATATTTCATTGTTCATTTCCCCATCTCAAGAAAAAGTGGGAATTCGATTAAAATAATAATAAATTTGTTGTGTTTGTGCTGCTCCTAAACTCGCCGGCCTGGGAGGAAATGCCTTGTTCAGCCTCATTCTCGGGGTGTTTGGCTCATGAAAACCCCATCCAACCTCGATTTTGGAATCATAAAATCCCCCTGGAATATTTATTCACGAGACACGTGCAGCTCCGAGCTTGCTGAAAGAGCCTTTGTGAAAATGAAGTTTGCAGAACAGCGAGGAATATTGTCAAAAATCCAGGGAGCGGAATTCGATTCCCCGTTTTCCTGAGCTCGGTGGGGCTGTGTGCTTTGGGTCGTAACGTAATGGGTTTTTTTTGCTAATTAAGCACTGAGACCAGCCTGGAATTAGCAAAGAGGAAGTCGGGGTAATGGAAAAGAGGGAACGCAGACCCTGCTGGGTTACATCATCCCCTTGCTGCCAAAAATTCAGCTCTGCTCAGAGCAGGGAGGGAAAAGCCACCAGATCCCTTAGTGCCGACCCTTTTGTAGGGATAACATTCATGGAATCCCAAAATCCTGGAATGGTTTGGCTTGGAGGAGACCCCAAAGCTCATCCAGGTCCTTCCACACCTTCACCATGGAAGCAGCCACAGCTTCCATGGGAGCCTTAGAACCTCTTCCCTAAATCCAATTCCCAAAGTTTCAAACCCCAAATCCCTGCCCTGAGGCCCTGGGAGCCTTTTCCTCCTTCACCCTTAGAACCTCTTCCCTAAATCCAATTAAATCCCTTTCCCAAAGTTTCAAACCCCAAATCCCTGGGAGCCTTTTCCACCTTCACCCTTAGAACCTTATTCCCTAAATCCAATTAAATCCCTTTCCCAAAGTTTCAAACCCCAAATCCCTGCCCTGAGGGATGCAGTGATGGTGGGGAAAACCCAACTCCCTGTACCCGAATTTTTCCCTGTCCCCGAATTTTTCGGTTGGAATCTGTGGGATGGGGTTGGGATCTGTGGGATGGGGCTGGAATCTGTGGGATGGGGCTGGAATCTGTGAGATGGGTTGGAATCTTTAGGATGGGGCTGGAATCTGTAGGATGGGGCAGGAATCTGTAGGATGGGGCTGGAATCTTTAGGATGGGGCTGGAATCTGTAGGATGGGGCTGGGACCTGTGGGATGGGGCTGGAATCTGTAGGATGGGGCAGGAATCTTTAGGATGGGGCTGGAATTTGTAGGATGGGGCAGGAATCTGTAGGCTAGTGCTGGAATCTGTGGGATGGGGCTGAAATCTTTAGGATGGGGCTGGAATCTGTAGGATGGGGCTGGAATCTGTGGGATGGGGCTGGAATCTGTAGGATGGGGGAGGATTCTGTGGGATGGAGCTGAAATCTGTAGGATGGGGCAGGAATCTGTAGGATAGTGCTGGAATCTGTGGGATGGGGCTGAAATCTTTAGGATGGGGCTGGAATCTGTAGGATGGGGCAGGAATCTTTAGGATGGGGCTGGAATCTGTAGGATGGGGCTGGAATTTTTAGGATGGGACAGGAATCTTTAGGATGGGGCAGGAATCTTTAGGATGGGGCTGGAATCTGTAGGATGGGGCTGCGATCTGTGGGGTGGGGCTGGAATCTGTAGGATGGAGCTGAAATCTGTAGGATTGAGCTGGAATCTGTAGGATGGGGCTGGAATCTGTGGGATGGAGCTGAAATCTGTAGGATGGGGGAGGATTCTGTGGGATGGAGCTGAAATCTGTAGGATGGGGCTGGAATCTGTAGGATAGTGCTGGAATTTTTAGGATGGGGCAGGAATCTTTAGGATGGGGCTGGAATCTGTAGGATGGGGCTGGAATTTTTAGGATGGGGCTGGAATTTTTAGGATGGGGCTGGAATCTGTAGGATGGGGCTGGAATTTTTAGGATGGGGCAGGAATCTGTGGGATGGGGCAGGAATCTGTAGGATGGGGCTGGAATCTTTAGGATGGGGCAGGAATCTTTAGGATGGGGCAGGAATCTGTGCTGCAGAGCCCCTTGTGACCCCACAGCCCCCTGCCAGCGCTGTCCTGCAGATCCCAGGAAATTTTGGGACGTGCCCATCCTCCCATCACCCCAAACCCCACAGGCAGCTCTGTTAGGAATGTGGATCCCCTTTTTTTTTTGGGTGCTTCCCAAATAACCACAAGGAAGTTTTTCCCCCCTGGAATTGCAAAATTCCAGCTTGGATGAAGATCCCACAGGGCCCTCTCCTAACCCTGGGCCTGGGATTAGTTGATCTGGACTAATATTTGCAGTAGGAACAGCATTTGAGTGAGATTAATGAATTTATTGGCAGCTTTGGAGTTTGGAAATGAAGGGAAAGCCTTGGGAAAAAGGGAAATGGGGTTGGGAGAATTTATCCTCGTCATCAAAAGCCACTAAGACCTTCATGTTTGGTATTTCATGTACAAAATTCAATATTCTCAACTGAGTTTGTATATAAAAAATAGCAATATCATCTTTTGAAAGGAGGGGGGAAAGTTTGAGCTGAGCCACACACATTAATGGCTTCCCCACCCCATTCCCAAATCCAATTTTTGGGAAATTTTGCCAGGCAAAAACCAAACTCCTTGCACGAGCAGAAGGATTTTCTCCCGGTGTAAGTTGTGTTTTCTTTCCACATTTGTGTTTCCTTTCCATAGTTGTGTTTCCTTTCCATATTTGTGTTTTCTTTCCATATTTGTGTTTCCTTTCCACAGTTGAGTTTTCTTTCCACACAGAATTATTTGGGTTAGAAGGGACCCTAAAGATCATCTCATTGCAACACCTAAATCAGGATTTCCGGGAAGGAGAAATTCCGAATCCTTCAGAAAAGCTCTGTCGCCCTTAGCTGAGAGTTTCGAAGAACCCTGGGGTTATTATAAATAATAAAACCCCACACCACCAAAAATCAAATTAAACCCCAGCGGCTCTGCTGGAAACGAGGACGGAAAGGGAAAAAATCGAAATACTTATTTCTCCAAACTTTCCTGATGAAAAATCCATTTTTTTCACCTAGTGGGAAACCTCGGGGGTTTGATGGCCTTGGAGGGCCAAGTGACATCTCTAGGGGGGTTCTACCCCATAGACCGCAGCCCCAGCTCGAGAGCAAGATCCTAAACAAGATATCAAAGCCATTTCATCCAATCACTCCCAAATAAATTAACCATGGCATTGCCTAATAGGATCCACCTGCTTTTGTGCAGCCCTTACCTGAACACCCCCCAGCCTTTGATTAAATGTCAAAAAGCTGCCTCGTGCCTGCAGAAGGGAAAGGTTCCTCCTGCGACTCCATAAAACCGAAATAAATTCCACTGGCATCTTGTAAATTTTTATTTTCTACAATGACTGCGGGCCCCATCTGCGACCCAGCTGTTATTAGAAGGGAAAGCGTCGGCCCTTCTGCATTACAAAACAGCGTCGAACAGTAATTGCCAGTGGAAGAGATTAAGTGGAGACACTAAAAATGTTTACTCGCAATGAATATGCATAACGATGGGTAGGAAACAGCCCTGGAAGATTAAAAAGAGAGAAGGGTTTGTTTACAAGGCTGGGAAAAAAAAAAAAAGGAAAAAAAAAAAAGAGGGGAATGTCAGTTGGCCCCAAGCCTGAAATAGGAACGAAAAACCTTTGGGCAAGGCATTAGGGAGAAAAACAGATGGTTTGTGAACCTTTTATTAGATAGAAAAATCATTAATCAAGCCCAGGCTGGAAATGGCAGGGTTTTGGGTAGTTCAGAGCCGAGTTTATTTTTTCTTAAAGCGACAGCGCGGCGCTCGCGGCGCTGCCAGCCCTGCTCCGGCAGCCCTGGGAGCACCTCCCGCTCCAGCTCCGAGGAAATCCCTCAGTGGGGTTTCACATTTCAGCACCTGCTTGGGAAAAAAAAACCCAGAAAGGAGGAGGAGGAGGAGGAAAAGGGGGGGAAAGCGCAGCTTGGGTTGTTTTTTTCCGCGGTTGTTCGGAGAAATTTAGGGAATCCAATTTAGGGAGGTGCAGGCGGCTTTGGGGGGACAGCTCCTGCTCCCCATCAGTGCGTGAAAAATAATTAAAATCGTCCCGTTTTCAGCTGAATGGTTTAGATTAATGAGAGTTCTAGCTTTGTTTGTGGCGTTATAGATGGGAAAAATACACAGAATTACCTGGATTTTTTGTTTTCGGCATCGTTAGGGCTGGGAGTGGTCGAGAAATGCAAAAAACGCAAAGCTGGAAACCTCTGTGTAAACATGGAAGTGGAGAAAACAACATCAGGGGACGAGGCACAACATTTTTAACGGCAAAGTCAGAGGCTGAAAGCGAGCCAAAATCCTTCAGTGGGGAATAAAAGGGAACAGCTCCTTCCTCCGATGGCTTTTGTAGCGCGGAGGAGCTGCCCACACATTTCCTAATAGCTGGGAGATGAACTTCCTAAAACATATGAGCTCCATCAGAGGCCGGGGAGGGAGGGGAAGGGAGGGGAAGGGAGGGGAGGGGAGAAGAACAGCCCGATCTTTGTGAGAAAGAGGAGCTGGGATGGCAAGGCTCGCATATGTTACGGCACGTCATTAATAACAGTGATCAAAAGCACGGCAACGTCGCGGCAGCTGCGGCGAATTATTGCAGGAATTGGGGTTTTCAAAGGAGCTGGTGCTTCAGGGGGAAAAAAAAGTGGGAAAAATGAAAAATAAGGGTGCTGAGGTCAGGTCGCTCTGCAGAACCTCGGGAGGGCTGGAGGAAAACAAATCCTGGGCAGAATTTAGGAAAAATGTGGGGGAAAAGCGCATAGGGCACATGGAGGGACGGCGATGGAGAATGGTGTCCAGCATGGGACCCTGTGGGGTGGGACAAGTGACCTGTGCCATGCCATGCCATGCCAGCAGTGCCACCCTCGGCCGTGCCCCGAGAGGGCTGGAGGAAGAACAAATCCTGGGCAGAATTTAGGAAAAACGCGGGGGAAAAGCGCGTAGGGCGCATGGAGCGGGATGGCGTCCAGCATGGGGGGTGGGACTGGGGGCTCGGGGGTCCTGCTGGGATCAACCTCGGGATGTCCCACGCCAGGCGAGGGTGAAGTGGCCCTGGATGGGACAGGTGACCTGTGCCATGCCGTGCCAGCGGTGCCACCCTCGGCCCTGCCCCGAGAGGGCCAGAGGAAGAACAAATCCCGGGCAGAATTTAGGAAAAATGTGGATGGAAACAGCATAGGGCGCATGGAGGGGGATGGTGTCCAGCATGTCCTGTGGGGTGGGACAGGTGACCTGTGCCATGCCATGCCATGCCAGCGGTGCCACCCTCGGCCCTGCCCTGCCAGGAGTGCTTGTAGGCCATGGGACAGCAAGGGCCGCTCATCTCTCCACCTTTTCCTGATAACAATTCCCAGTTCTGGTGTCACCCAGGGGTTCTGGAGGCACGCACGAGGCACATGTGACACGGATGTGACACGGACGTTGCGCAAAGCTCGGCCCTCGTGCCCCAAAATTCCCATCCGGGACGAGATAAAGCCTTCCTGGGAAGGTGTGCATTCTGGCCCCACTGTGGCGTGGTGGGACAGCTTTTTCACCCAAAAATCCCTCCCCATATCCAAGCTAAACGCGGCCACGGGGAATTAATTGGCTGCTTTGCCAAGAGAGAGCAGCGCTCAGCGGGAGCCGAAGGTGACGCGAGGAAAACTCTTTAAAGATCGAGGTTTGATGTGTGGAATAAAAGCCTTGCTCCCAAACGCCTCCTTCCTTTGCCAGGCATGTTTTTCTAATTCCGAGCAGCTCCAGCTCGGGTTACACATCTGCGACGCCGCGGCAGTAAAAGTACAGGTGTTCAGGCTTTAAAGGAGCCCTCTGCAAAACAACCAAACCCGCCTGGGCCTCGCCGTCCCGGCGCCGGCAACGCCAGGGTTAAACGGCAGAGCTCGTGACTTCCGTGCTCTCCCATCTGCTGGGAACCCTGCAACCCATTTGGAAATGAATTTTTTTGAGTCGGAAGGAGCGAGCAATCCCCGCACCCCGCGTCTCCAGCGAAGGCAGGAGAGCGCCCTCGTTCCATCGTGGCCTCGTCAGCTCCTTCCAACACTTTATTCCCTAATTATCGTCACGTTAGTCGGTAAATAACGGTGACACACGGTTGGTGAACAGCTGGAGGGTGTCCGTGTGACACCGGCTCCGCGGAAAAGCCGCGCGGCTCCTCGCCCTAAAATCCCTCCAAGAAGCCACGGATGGGATCTGAGAGGGGATCGTTAATCATGCAAGATTTGCAGATGAATCTCATTAGAGCTCGTTGGTTTGAGGTGAAGGGTGTTGACTGTGGAGTGACTTTGCAGCTCTGTCACATCCCCGCTGGAAGGGATGTCCTGCTCGGCCACAACATCTTGGTGCCCCACTTGAGGACAGCATTTGGGAAAATTTTGGGTTCCCTCAGGAAGAGCCCGTTGGAGCTCTCAAGAAAGGCTTTGTTCCAAGAGTTTGGGTGAATTCATTTCCAGAATGAAGGTTTGCAGCGGGTGGAAAAGGCAAAATGACGAATTTCTTCCTTGGTGGCCCCAAAATGGGATTTGCCCTTCCCACCACAGGGACACGTCCCCAAGGATTGCAGCAAACTCCATTAATGCCACTTGATTCTTTCCAGGGGGAAAAGGAGATGATGCTTTGCGGTGAATAATTCTATTTTTAGCCCAAAATCGCCCTCTTGGCTCAACAGCTGGATCCTTCCAAGCAGGGATTAAAGGACAAACCTGGATATTTAACTGACAAGGCAAAAAAAAATGTTAATCCTGCATGGGGAGAGAAAAAACCTGCTAGAAAGAAAAAATAAATAAAAAAAAAACCAACAAAAAATCAGTTTTCTCTCAGAGGTAAATCCAAGGGAACTGGAACATTGCGAGGCCCGTAATCTTATTTACATTCGGAGCATGACTCCAGCTCCCAGAACATTGCAGACATCTGTCAGACAAACAGACACGACTCGGCAAAGATATTTCAGATGCTCTTCCCTTAAAAAGCCAGGAAGCTGTTTGGGGATTTTGGCAGGGGAGCTGGGATCTAACATGTCTTTTTTTTTTTTTTTTTTTTTTTGGGATTTTATTCCCCATTTGTTCTTTTTTTTTTTTTCCCCCTGAAGCAGATGATTTCTTTGGCTGGAATTTGGGATTGAAGGAATCGGGTTTGCTGAAGTATTTCCTAAAGATAATCAGAATTTTCCTAAAGATGATCAGGATTTTCCTAAAGATAATCAACATTTCCTAAAGATAATCAACATTTCCTAAAGATAATTGGAATTTCCTAAAGATAATCAGCACTTCCTAAAGATAATCAGGATTTTCCTAATCAGGATTTTCCTAAAGACAATCAGCATTTCCTAATGATAATCAACATTTCCTAAAGATAATCAGGGTTTTCCTAACAATCATCAACATTTCCTAAAGATGATCAGGATTTTCCTAAAGATAATCAACATTTCCTAAAGATGATCAACATTTCCTGAAGATAATCAGGATTTTCCTTAAGATAATCAACATTTCCTAAAGATAATCAGAATTTTCCTTAAGATAATCATCATTTCCTAAAGATAATCAACACTTCCTAAAGACAATTGGCATTTCCTAAAGATGGTCAACATTTCCTAAAGATAATTGGAATTTCCTAAAGATAATCAGCATTTCCTAAAGATAATCAGAATTTTCCTAAAGATAATCAACATTTCCTAAAGACAATTGGCATTTCCTAAAGATAATCAGAATTTCCTTAAGCTAATCAACATTTCCTAAAGATAATCAACATTTCCTAAAGATAATCAGAATTTCCTAAAGATAATCAGGATTTTCCTAAAGATAATCAACATTTTTCCTAAAGATGATCAACATTTCCTAAAGACAATCAACATTTCCTAAAGATAATCAACATTTCCTAAAGATAATCAACACTTTCCTTAAGATAATTGGAATTTCCTAAAGATAATCAGCATTTCCTAAAGATAATCAGGATTTTCCTAAAGATAATCAGGATTTCCTAAAGATAATCAACATTTCCTAAAGACAATTGGCATTTTCCTAAAGATAATCAAGATTTCCTAAAGATAATCAGGATTTTCCTAACGATCGTCAACACTTCCTAAAGATAATCAGCATTTCCTAAAGGTAATCAACATTTCCTAAAGATAATCAGCATTTCCTAAAGATAATCAACATTTCCTAAAGATAATCAGAATTTCCTAAAGATAATCAGGATTTTCCTAAAGATAATCAACATTTTTCCTAAAGATGATCAACATTTTCCTTAAGATAATCAATATTTCCTAAAGATAATCAGCACTTCCTAAAGATAATCAACATTTCCTAAAGACAATGAGCATTTCCTAAAGACAATTAACATTTCCTAAAGATAATCAGGATTTTCCTAATCAGGATTTTCCTAAAGATGATAATCAGCATTTCCTAAAGATAATCAACATTTTCTAAAGACAATCAACATTTCCTAAAGACAATTGGCATTTCCTAAACTCAATCAACATTTCCTAAAGACAATGAGCATTTCCTAAAGATAATCAATATTTCCTAAAGTTAATCAACATTTCCTTATGCTAATCAACGTTTCCTAAAGATAACCAGGAGCTCCGAGCTCCCAGCCTGTTTTCAGCTGCTCCACACAACATTGCCGCATAATTTGGAGCGTCTCCTCTGCGGGTTTTTTGGATGCGAGACTTAGCAACCAGGGAAAGGTGCTAAAGAGAGACAAAACTCGTGTGGGTGGCTGGAGATTAGCCATTTGGAATTCTCTCCTTTGCTTTGTGCCACAAGCTGTTTGCCTGTTCCCGCTCCGGGGTGGCATCTCCTCCAGAGTCTGGAATCATCGTGGAATTGTTGAGGTTGGAAAAGAGCTCGAAGAGCATCGATCCTCTCCGTCCGTGTGTTTCCTGAACGCTTCCAGGCATGGCAGCTCCACCAGAAAGGCTTTTCATGGTGGATTTTTCCCTAAATTCCAACCTAAAATTCCTTTTTTCTAAATTCCAGCCTCAAATTCCTTTTTTCTAAATTCCGTCGGCCCAGCTCGAGGCCTTTCTGTCCCTTCCTGTTCCTTGGGACACGAGGTTGACCCCAGCTGTTCTCTCCTTCCTCCTGTTCTCTTTCCAAATCAATCCTCACATCTCAAAGCTCTGAAAGCTCTTTTTTCCACCCCAAGCTATGCGTGGTGAGCACCAAAAAATGTTCCCAAAGGCAAATGTGGAGGGAGACAGGAGCAAGCAGGAAATCATCGATTCACAATATTGAAATTCCAGCTTCCCTCCAATTAGCCGGCTTCCCAATATTTGAACAGAAGAGCATTTGAATGCAATTACAACATTGGAATTCTGTGCATAATTAGCTCCCTATTAAAGTATTTATGGAGCCCTTTTTTTCCCATCCGAAACAGCGAAAGCCGGAGCATTTTATTCCTTACTGTTACAATAATTAACTATGCAAGGAGAACAGCATATTAATAGAGCATAATTTGTTTACATTGAAAAGAAAATTGTGCTAGATTAGCATAGCAAAAGACTATTTCCATATCCAGGCAGGAATGTTCAGGCCTAATAGCAATTTTCAGTGTCGTTAAGGAATATTATTAATAAAGTAACACGGTGTAATTCCCTTTGCCCCCGCCGTATTTCACAATGTCCTTAATTACGGCTAATTCCGGCGGGACTCATTTGGGGGTTATTAAGCCGGAGACATGGGAATCTTAAATACAACCTTTGGTAATGAGGAGGCTGCAAAGTTCCTGGGAATGCTGAGGATGGAAGGAAGGGACGGGCAGCAGAGCCCTTGGGATAATCCTGGGAAAAAAAAAATAAAAAAATTGACTGAAACTCGTTCTGGGGATGGGCAATTCTGCGCCCAATTCCGCAGAAATTCAGAGAGAAACGCTCCCAAAATCAATCCAGGATTCAATGAGGGTTGGAACGGCTTCTCCCAAATCCCAGCGTGCCTCATCCCCCCCCTCCAAACATCAACAATGAAGCCTCTGTCTTCTTGCAGGATGTTTGTCATCTTTTGATGCCGTGCCAGCAAAGCGCGGAATTGTGGGAGAGCAAAGCTCCCAAAGTGATCTCTGCTCTGCAAGTTCCAGAAAGATCCACGCTCCGAAAAGGACGGGGCAGGAAGTTCAGCTGGCTGGGGGAAAAGCAGGTAAATAAACCTCAAGCAGCTGCTGCTGCAGCGCAGGAATTCCCTTCTGCGAGGAGTTTTGAATCAAATAAAAGCTGCACGAGTGGGCTAAAATGGAAAATGCCGTGTAAAATGTTGGATGAGTGCTGAGAAACTCCGTGGTGCTGCAGGGGATGTCGCTGCAGAATTCCCATTTTTCTCAGCATGATTCCCTGCTGGAATTCATTCTTTTTTTGCTCCCCACGGGAAAAATAAGATTCCCTGGCACCCACTCCTTGGCCAGGCTGCCAGAATTCCCTAGAGGGAAAAAATCCTGAAAAAGCCTGAAAAAAGCCTGAAAAAATCCCATTCCCAGTGCTTGGAAATCCCCGGAGCTTCCCCCAAATATCCCAGGCCGCCGAAACTGCGACCCAAAAGAGCCACGGCTTCTTGGAAAGCTCCTCCTCCAAGGAAGGAGCAGCAAGACCAAGTCAGCAGCACCTGAAATCCATCGTTAATTAAGAGTTAAGGAGCTCAAAGGTGATCAGCAATCATTTCACGCGGGTGATGATGCCCCTTCTCCAGGTCCATTGTTTAGGAACGCGCCCGTTTGTTGCTCCTCGGGCTTCTTTAATTACTGGCATCCCCTAATTCAATTAGCGGATAGCCTGGGCCGTGGAACTGTAAATAAAAGCTAATTAATGATTTGCTTAGTCCAGCAGAGCTAAATCAAACCTGGGGAAGATCCTGGGACATCTCCCAGGGCACGACAAGTGGGGAGAGCCCTGGGGGGGTTGGACATTCCCCAGTTCATCCCTTGCTGGCCTTGGAGCTGTCAAAACTTATCAGGGAGAACAGGGAACATGAGAAGCAGCTTGAAGAACTTGAAGGCAGGCACATCTCATCCCGAATATTTGGTGGTTTCACCTCGTTCTGTCAACAAAAGTTGAAATGGCGTCGCGCGGATATTTGCGTTTGTGCATTTCTGGAAATGCAGAGGTTGTAGATGAACAAACCCCGCGGGTTTCCAAATGGAAATATGCTTTAAAATAGGAATAATGCAATTTTTTACAGAGTTTTATTTGCACAAAAGGCAGAATTTCATATCAGAGGGGAAAATACAATCCTAAATTGCTGGGTATTGTCACACAGCAGGGATTTGGGCAAACCTGGGAGAATGAAAGATGGGAATGTTTGTAGGACAAAGCTGAGCAGGGAAAGGCTGAGCTTTGCCAGGATAAACCTGACCAGGGAGGTCTGAGGGCAGCCAGGGGGGTTATGGCAGAATTTTCTTTGTGTTGCCATAAAAACCATTCCAGATGGAATTCCCACCTGGACCAGGTGCAGGAGTTGTTTTGCTGGATAGAAGGAAAAAAACTTGTTGCTGGGAAAAAAAAAAAAAAAATCAACTCCAAATGAAGGATTTCTTGAGGAAAAAAGTGAAATTCTGAAGGTGCTGCCTGGTTGGAAAAAGGAATGAAAGTTTATTTACACTGGAAAAAGGAGGAATTAGTGCAGTTCAGTCCCCCGTGCCAGGCCAGGAGTGAGGGATGAGGGGAAATAGAGACAAGAGGGATTTATTATTAAATTAAAATCACTTAATTACTGCAAATGTTAAATATGCACTTTTCTGGCATTTCAGGGATTTTTTTTTTCCCTCAAATTGCAATGAATTGTCCACTTGGAATTCCCCCTCCTCCAGCAGCAGGTAAATGTCAGCCCTAAATTAAAGTTAACTGGGATCTGCTCCACCTCAGGAAAAAAAAAAAAAGATTTAATTAGAATCAATAAAGCACATTTTATTGGAGTTCTCCAAACACACAGAACCTGAAACCTTGGGAGCTTTTCACAGCCTGGGGTCAAAGGGCAGCACCTGGCTGAGGAGGGGGATGAAATCCATCAGGCCCTGATTCAGCCCAGATGAAGACACATCCCCTGCTCCGCTCTCACCGGGGATGTTGGACGGGCTCCACGCGAGCTGGGAGGTAAAAACACTCCCAGTTCCACCCTGAACTCCACTCACGAGGGATGAGCAGCCCCGAAATTCCCAAATTCCCAAATCCAGCAGGGCTGCAAGTGCCTCGGAGCAGCTTGGGGCGGATGTTGCTGCCTGCTGGGCGAGGGCTGCAAACGCAGCCTAGCCCAGTTCAGCCCAGCCCAGGATTTGATCTGTGACTCTCGTTCCCATTTCCAGCCCAGTCCAGCCCAGTTCAGCCCAGCTCAACCCAGCCCAGCCCAGTGCAGGATTTGATCTGTGACTCTCTTTCCCATTTCCAGCCCAGCCCAGTTCAGCTCAGCCCAGTGCAGGATTTGATCTGTGACTCTCGTTCCCATTTCCAGCCCAGTCCAGCCCAGCCCAGCCCAGCTCAACTCAGCCCAGCCCAATGCAGGATTTGATCTGTGACTCTTGTTCCCATTTCCAGCCCAGTTCAACCCAGTCCAGCCCAGTGCGGGATTTGATCTGTGACTCTCGTTCCCATTTCCAGCCCAGTCCAGCCCAGTGCAGGATTTGATCTGTGACTCGTTCCCATTTCCAGCCCAGTTCAACCCAGTTCAGCCCAGTGCAGGATTTGATCTGCGACTCTCGTTCCCATTTCCAGCCTAGTCCAGCCCAGTTCAGCCCGGCCCAGCCCAGCCCAGCCCAGCCCAGCCCAGCCCAGCCCAGCCCAGCTCAACCCAGCCCAGTGCAGGATTTGATCTGTGACTCCTGTTCCCATTTCCAGCCTAGCCCAGCCCAGCCCAGTGCAGGATTTGATCTGCAACTCTCGTTCCCATTTCCAGCCCAGTTCAGCCCGGCCCAGTCCAGCCCAGCCCAGTTCAGCCTAGCCCAGCCCAGCCCAGTGCAGGATTTGATCTGCGACTCTCGTTCCCATTTCCAGCCCAGTCCAGCCCAGTTCAGCCCGGCCCAGCCCAGTCTAGCCCAGTTCAGCCCAGTGCAGGATTTGATCTGTGACTCCTGTTCCCATTTCCAGCCTAGCCCAGCCCAGCCCAGTGCAGGATTTGATCTGTGACTCTCGTTCCCATTGCCAGCCCAGCCTAGCCCAGTTCAGCCCAGTTCAACCAAGCCCAGCCCAGCCCAGCTCAACCAAGCCCAGCCCAGCCCAGCCATGATTTTTCCAAACTCCTTCCATATCCCCCCGCTCCCTAAAGCAGAGCCAGAGCCTCGGCAGTGTCAGATCGCTGGGAATGAGTTGGAATTTGATTAGGAATCTCCCAGCAGGCTGCCAGAGATCAGGGGCAATTAATGCCGTGATCAATTAGATGGGGGTTGTTCGCTGGGATTTTCTGGGAGTTCTTCCCTTAATCCTCTTGTTCTGCTCTTCCTTGGGAAGAGGCACAAAAGCTCCTAAATGAGGACAAGGGAAAATCCTGCTGTGGATTATCCGGGGGGGATTCTCCTCCAGCTCGGCCCAAATTCCTCCCTCACAGCCCCACTGGAACAGCTCCTCCCCTCCCAGTTAATTGTCAGGCCTCATCCCTCTGGGATTCCCCATTATTTCAGTCAAATTCAATTAATTTGCTGTGTTTGACTCAGAACTTTTTACATTTTCAAACAAATTCCCTTTTCCGAGTAGAAATCCATAAACTCACATTATTTCCCAGTGGGGCAATGGGGTTGGAGTGCAGGATCCCACTGATAACCAAGCTGGATCTACACCGGGATCATCCCAGGGATTCCAAATCTGCTTTATAAACGGGGATCACTTTGAACCCCACCAGCGGCTCCATCAGCACCTCTCGGGGATGAATTTCTGCCGGGATTCATCCGTCCTTCCCTTGGCGGGAGAGGGCAGGGCAGGAATGTTCATCCCAACCTCACAAATTCACTGCACACCCCCAGCAGGAGCAGGAACCCAGGACAGGAGCGAGGTAAAAAGGCAGCACAAGGTGGGAATTGTACACCAGGAAGCCATAAATAATTCATGGCCGTTGATTATTCCAAATAATTAATGGCTGTTAATTATTCCAAATAGTTCACGGCCGTTGTTTATTCCAAATAATTCATGGCCGTTGATTATTCCAAATAGTTCATGGCCGTTGAATATTCCAAATAATTCATGGCCGTTGAATATTCCAAATAGTTCATGGCTGTTGATTATTCCAAATAATTCATGGCCGTTGAATATTCCAAATAATTCATGGCCGTTGAATATTCCAAATAATTCATAGCCGTTGATTTTATTCTAAGTAATTTATGGCCATTGGTTATTCCAAATAATTCACGGCCATTGATTATTCCAAATAATTCATGGTCATTGATTATTCCAAATAGTTCATGGCCATTGATTATTCCAAATAATACATGGCCATGGATTATTCCAAATAATTCATGGCCGTTGATTATTCCAAGTAATTCATGGCCGTTGAATATTCCAAATAATTCATGGCCGTTGATTTTATTCTAAGTAATTTATGGCCATTGATTATTCCAAATAATTCACGGCCATTGATTATTCCAAATAATTCATGGTCATTGATTATTCCAAATAGTTCATGGCCATTGATTATTCCAAATAATACATGGCCATGGATTATTCCAAATAATTCATGGCCGTGGATTATTCCAAGTAATTCATGGCCGTTGAATATTCCAAATAATTCATGGCTGTTGGTTATTCCAAGTAATTAATGGCCATTGATTATTCCAAGTAATTCATGGCCGTTGATTATTCCAAGTAATTAATGGCCATTGATTATTCCAAATAATTTGTGGCCATTGATTATTCCAAATAATTCACGGCCGTGGATTATTCCGTGAGCGATTCCTAGCCGGGCCAAGAGCAGGCGGCTGCAGCCCGGAAGAATTTCCCTCCCAGCCTCTACACGTGTCAGGCTGGGAGCCCAGGGAGGAATATTTTAAGGACAAGGATGTCTTTTTTGCCGTTTTTGCCGCCACGATGAACCCAAACTGCCGGGGAGGCACTGCCACACTTGCTCCCAGCTGGAAAAACCAACCCCAATGTGTTTCAAATTGCACAGGAAATGGGATTTCCCTTGCTCTTCCTATTTTTGGATGCTCTGCTCTGGTTTTCATGATTCCTTCTCTGATGTTTTCGATTTCCTGAGCCGCTGTTATCAATCCCAGGATGGAATTTACCGCCTCAGCTCTCTGGAGCTGTAACAGGAGAAGCACTGAACAATCCAGACCCTCCTCGTGGAAAAAGGTGAAATTCTGACAGGACACGAGCAAACAGGAAGGAATTTGGATCCTTGGAAGTGCCCAAGGAAGGAAAAAGGTGCAATTTTGATAGAACATGAGCAAACAGGAAAGAATTTGGATTCTTGGAGGTGTCCAAGGAAGGAAAAAGGTGCAATTTTGACAGGACACAAGCAAACAGGAAGGAATTTGGATTCCTTGGAGGTGTCCAAGGAAGAAAAAAGGTGAAATTCCAACAGGACACAATTTGGATTCCTTGGAGGTGTCCAAGGAAGGAAAAAGGTGAAATTCCGACAGGACACAATTTGGGTTCCTTGGAGGTGTCCGAGGAATGAAAAAGGTGAAATTCCGACAGGACACAATTTGGGTTCCTTGGAGGTGTCCGAGGAATGAAAAAGGTGAAATTCCAACAGGACACAATTTGGGTTCCTTGGAGGTGTCCAAGGAAGGAAAAAGGTGAAATTCCGACAGGACACAATTTGGGTTCCTTGGAGGTGTCCAAGGAAGGAAAAAGGTGAAATTCCAACAGGACACAATTTGGGTTCCTTGGAGGTGTCCAAGGAAGGAAAAAGGTGAAATTCTGACAGGACACAATTTGGGTTCCTTGGAGGTGTCCGAGGAAGGAAAAAGGTGAAATTCCGACAGGACACAGGCAGATTTGGGTTCCTTGGAGGTGTCCAAGGAGGGCCTGGACATGCACTCAGGGCACAGGCTGGGCTCCAAGCTTGCTGATGCCACCATGAGGAGGAGGAGGATGCCCTGAGGAAGGCTGGGGGACACCTGGGCGCGAGGTGTTCCCCCCAGCCCAGCCCCTCTCCTTCCTTTGTGTCCCTCAGCTGTTGCCGTGCATATTGAGCCGCTCCAGCAGGAAATTGCATTTGCATCTTGTGTGGCACAAGCATGTTGTGAATATCATAAAAACACATATGGTCATAAAGGCTGGGAGAGAAGGCGATAAAAGTGACATTTAGGGAACAGCTTTGGGAAAGGCAAAACATGTTCAGGGAGCTGCTTTTGTGCAGCTCCTCCCTGCGCAAGATTCTGGGCTCTCGCTTGAGAGGCTTTTGCAGCAAACTTCGTAATTTTGTGGCAAACTTCTTAATTTTTTTGTGACAAACTTCTTAATTTTTTGAGCAAAATTCTTGTTTTCCAATCTTCCTTAATTTCTTGGTGCGAACTTCCTCGGTTTCATTCTACAAACTTACTTTTTGTTCAAGCTTCTTACTTATTTTTTTTCCCAAACTTCTTAGGTTTTTGTCCAGTGTATTAAGATCCTCATTTCAAACTTGAGAAATTTTCCTTTGCTTTTTGAGCTTGAACTTCCTGGGATATCCTCAGGAGCCCAGCAGCCTTTCCCAGGTGTGGGACAGATTCCGTGGCAGGTTTAAGAGCAATTCTTGAATTTTAAGTTGCTTGGGAACAATATTTTGGGATTTCATCACTTGGGCTTTGATCAGGAGGTTCATTGGATGGGAATATCCCCGAATTCAGCCTGAGCTGGGTTTATACTGGAATTGTGGACAGCAGAACTCTGCGGACATCGTGAAATATTAACTTTCAACAAGGAAAAATAAATATCTGGGAAAGGATTTTCCTGACTGGTCAGAGATCCTGGATGGAAACAAAACTCACATAAAACTATTCCAAATTTTCTCCCTGCCTTGGGTCAGGGTTAAGAGCTCCTGTCAGGCCAGCCACGGATGGTTCAGCACAGGCAGCCCCATCTCCATCCCTTGGAGCTGCTTTTCCAGCTCTCCCGGCCCACGGGCAGCATCCCAGCAGGGAATTCATTCCAATTTTCCAGGCCTGTAAACTGCAACCCTTTTATCAGGAGCCTTTAGCAGGCTCTGCGACAGCCATAAATCCTCCCAAAATGTTCCTGTGCTCACAAATGACGGGGCTGATTCATGCTCCAAAGGCGGATCTCCAGCTCCTGCCAAGTCACCATGGCTGCCTTCTGCTTGGAACGAGGAGGAGAAGCGTCTACCCTGCATCACAGAGGAGGAGGAGGAAGCCTTTCCTGAGCATTTCACTTCCATGCATGGACTCCATGTCACCGGAGTCACTCCGAGGTCACGGGCAGTGCCCGTCCCTCCTGTCCCACCTCAGGTTCCCTTCCGTGTCACCGGAGTCACTCCAAGGTCACGGGCAGTGCCCGTCCCTCCTGTCCCACCTCAGGTTCCCTTCCGTGTCACCGGAGTCACTCCGAGGTCACGGGCAGTGCCCGTCCCTCCTGTCCCACCTCAGGTTCCCTTCCGTGTCACCGGAGTCACTCCGAGGTCACGGGCAGTGCCTGTCCCTCCTGTCCCACCTCAGGTTCCCTTCCGTGTCACCAGAGTCACTCCAAGGTCACGGGCAGTGCCCGTCCCTCCTGTCCCACCTCAGGTTCCCTTCCGTGTCACCGGAGTCACTCCGAGGTCACGGGCAGTGCCCGTCCTGTCCCACCTCAGGTTCCCTTCCGTGTCACCGGAGTCACTCCAAGGTCACGGGCAGTGCCCGTCCCTCCTGTCCCACCTCAGGTTCCCTTCCGTGTCACCGGAGTCACTCCGAGGTCACGGGCAGTGCCCGTCCTGTCCCACCTCAGGTTCCCTTCCGTGTCACCGGAGTCACTCCAAGGTCACGGGCAGTGCCCGTCCCTCCTGTCCCACCTCAGGTTCCCTTCCGTGTCACCGGAGTCACTCCAAGGTCACGGGCAGTGCCTGTCCTGTCCCACCTCAGGTTCCCTTCCGTGTCACCGGAGTCACTCCAAGGTCACGGGAGCCGCCCATCCCTCCGGAATTACCGGCACAACGCGAATCCCGTTTCCCCGGGCTGCAGCAAGGATGCGATTCCCCCCTCCCCGCGTTTTCCCGGCCTGGGGAAGAGGGGGAGCCGTCGGGGTTTGGGAATTCACAGCCTGGCAAAGTTGTGACTCGCAGAAGCACGAGGGAAGAAGGGGGGAAGCAGCTCCCTCGCCGCCTTTTCCCGGCAGCTCGCATCCCGGTGAAATTCTTCCCCCTAGTTTCCACTCATGGAATAGTTGGCGTTTTCAGCACGGTGCCGGAGGAGCCGGGAAAGGATGAGGAGAGGAGGAGGAGGATGGGGCAGAGATGGCGCAGATGTCCCGGGATTCGCTTCCCAGCCGCTCCATGGAAGCCATTGTTGATTTTCCTCAAAGAGAAGCGGCTCGGCGAGCCCGGTGAGCCCGAGCCGGGCAAACACAAGATGTGCCAAGTGGGAAGTGCCCGGCGGCAGAGCTGCAGCTTTACCAGGAGCTGAGAGTGCCCAGAGCCCCTCGGAGCCAGGAACCTCCTGCTTGCTCTCCTCGTGCCCACTGCATGGATGGATCCATGGATCATGGATGGATGCATGGATGGATGGATGGATGAGGAGAAGTTCCACAGGAAGGAGAAGCTCCACAGGAAGGAGAAGTTCCACAGGAAGAAGAAGTTCCTCTGGAAGGAGAAGCTCTGCTGGAAGGAGAAGCTCCTCTGGATGGAGAAGCTCCACGGGAAGGAGAAGTTCCTCTGAAAGGAGAAGCTCCTCTGGAAGGAAAAGCTCCACAGGAAGAAGAAGCTCCACAGGAAGGAGAAGCTCCTCTGGAAGGAGAAGCCCCAGTGGAAGAAGAAGCTCCTCTGGAAGGAGAAGCTCCTCTGGAAGCAGGCACTGCTGGAATGAGGACCTGGAACCACCCAAAACCCCCGAGCCACTATTTCAGGAGTGTCACGAACAGACAGAGAGGGAAGCATGGAGAGGCAGCTGTGGATGGGGATGGAGATCTGGAACTCCAGAGCTGCTGCTGGGCCCTTTCCATGCTCAGCAGGTTCCCTTGCTGCTCACAAGCAAAATTCTCTCTTGGTTGATGCTCCAGGATTGCAAATTGGAATCGGGATGAAAATGAGATGAGGAGAAAAGAGAGAAATGATGCTTTGGGGCAAGTGTCAGATCTGCACTCCAGGCCGGTGAGGAGGGGAACATCCATCATAAAGGATGGAAAAGATGTCCCTACGGCCGCCCAGGGAGTGCCCAGGAGGTGGCACTCTGGGCTGGGGACACAATGGTCCAGCTGAAACCACTCTGGGTTTCTGAGATCCTCATCCCAAAACCACGCAGCGATCCTTGGGGAGCATCCCAGCGTTTCCTTTGTGAATTCCTGTTGTGTTTTGTTTGTTTTGCTCTTTGCTGCTGTCTCAGGAGCTCCTCAAGGCCATCTGCACCGTTCCCATCCCCTCTTTGCTGCCAAAGCCCGTTGGGTTCTGCAGGCCAGCACGAAACTCCCCACATTTTCTGGCTGATCCAGCCCAGCCCGGTGCCCACAAAGCTCTTCCAGAAGCTCACAATGGATCCATTGAGAACTCGCAGTGATTTGGAAAACTCCCGAGCTGCTGGGAGGAATCTGTGCCTCTTGGGGTTGAGTCACGCCTTGGCACGCACCGATTTCCTTTTTTTGTTTTATTTTATTTTTTTTAAGTGCGTTTTTCTTTTCCAGCTCCAGACACAACGGGACCTTTATCAGCTTGAACTTCATCTCCGCCCCAGAAAAGCTGCACCCGGCGCAGCCCTGCCAGAGGAAACTTCCAGAAGGTCTTCATTTGGGGACTTGGAGCTTCCAGGGGCTGCACTCTCATCCCAGTTGGAACTTTATCTCCAGCCTGAAATGATTTGGCTGTGGACGTCAGTGCCTTCCTGCAGGATTAAGGGATCCTCTCCGTTGGCAGGTGGGTGAAATCCTCTGTTTTCGACTTTTTCCTGCTAAAATAACAGGTTTTTCTCTAGGGAATTCTCAGGACACACCTCAGTGTCCACACTCAGCTCCTGGATGGAGCAGAGGGGAAAAGGCTCCACCCAAATCACCCTCGGCCCCCTCCATCCTGGAAAAGTTGCTCCCCAGTTGCCATTTTTTACTGGGAGCTGGGCAATCGGGCTGCCGGCCTCGGGGCCGGGCGTGGGGGAGCTGCCGTTGTTGTGGATTGATGGCATCAGGCCCAGATGGGAGCCGGCATTGGAAAATGTTCTAATTGGGATGGTAAACAAGTTCACAAGGACCCTATTGAGGCAAGGCATCGCCATGGTAACCGCCCAGAAAAGTCTGGGAATGAGGAAGGGATCCATCCGTGGGGGGCTCTGGGATGTGCTCCAAGCCTGGCCCTGCTGCTCCGCGCTCCCAGCTGGGATGGGATCCTCCAGAACCTGGAAAAACCCTTTTGGGGTTTGGGATCCAGCCCATCCCATCCCCAAACCCTTTCCCATCAGGCCCAGAGCTGGGCAGGATGGGCTCAGCTCGCGGGGCTGTGCTTGGACAGCAGGCACAGGTGACATTTGGGGTGTCCACCTCATCCAGGTGGGTCCTGCACCCCAGGAAATCCTGGGATCTTTCCAGCTGGGAACGGCACGGAGCCGTCACCAGAAAAATGGGCAGTGGGGTGGTTGAAATGCAGCCTCTCAAGGCACAAATCCCATAAATGACATCAGTGGGGCTGGGAGGTGACCATTTTTCAGCACAAAGAACAATCCTCCTTCCCTCTGCAGCCCACATCTCCCAGTTTAGGGCAAGAAGTTGCACGTGAGCAAACAAGACAATGAAAGCAAGCTTAGCAACTTTCTCCTCCACAGCAATGTCTTTAAAACCTGATTTTCTTAATCAGCTACTTGTTTTTCATGGGAAAAATGCTCCACATTCAAGATGGATGCAGCAATTTTCCTGACTCGGATAAAACGATAAAATTTGTTTATAGGCCAAAAGAAATGTTAAAGGCCCGGGGCAGGTGAAAACCTCAGAACAAATCTTTTTTAAGTGGCAGGGGCACAACCCTCCTGCCAGAAGGAGTTGTCTCCCAGCTCGTTTGAAATCCAGCAGCTTTCCTCTGGAAATCAGCGGGTTTGAAGGGGGAGCTTGGACTTTTCCAGAAGTGGAGGGAACACACAGCTCAGCCAGCTTCTCCATCCCTCTCTGAGCTGCACAGCAGCACCATCCATCATTTTTCCAGGAGCTGCAATCCCTTCCAATCCCAATGAATTGCTGGGACAGATCTTTAATAATAACCAGCCACCACGACATGGGAGATTTCATTTATTCTGGCACAATCCACACATTACCCGGCGCGTGCGGGACCATCTGGAGCGCTGAATTCGGTGGAGTTACTGGGCTGAAACGAGGAGGGATTTTATTCCTCGTGCTCTTCAATTTGGATTGTGCAGCAAACTCATCTGGGCACAGCAATCAGCCCTGAGGAGCTGAGCTGGGCCGTGCCAGGAAACTGGGGCTGAACGGTGCCCCGGAGCTGGGCACGGCAGCACAGCCCCCAGGCTGTCACCTGTCCTGGACAGAGGGAAAAGGGACATCAGATCAATCCCTGCTGGATTTGCCACCGCGCCGTCGTGGGAAATGAAGGAACCTGGGAATGGTTTGGGATGGGAGGGACCTTAAAGTTCATCCCACAGGCAGGGACACCTTCCCTTGTCCCAGGTTGTTCCAGACCCTGGTCTGGGACATTTCCAGGGATGGGGAGTTGCCTCTCCAGCCAACCTGAACCTGTTTGAACCCTTCCCCAAAATCTCCTTGATAAATAATAGATAAATTTATCTCCTTGATAAATTTTTGGGTGAAGGACCAAAAATGCCCCTTTTGATGCCTGAGGCCTCGTGGAACACAACATTTCTTCTTGTAGAGGGGTGCCAGAGGAATGAAGGCGTTGATTCCGCGTTCATTCCGCGTTGATTCTGTGTCGATTCCGTGTTGATTCCGCGTTGATTCCGTGTTGATTCCGTGTTGATTCCGTGTCGATTCCGTGTCGATTCCGTGTCGATTCCGCGTCGATTCCGCAGGAACGGGCAGAGTGGGATCCCTGCTCCTGCCTCTCGGAGCCATCAATAACAGAACTGTTCCCATTCCCATTCCATTATGGCTAATAATGACTTATGGATAAAGCCACCACGTCCTGTGCAAAAAGCAGGAGCTGGGCTGATTATTAGAGGCTCCAATCAAGAGATTGATGCCCAAAGCCAGCCTAATTAGCAGGAGTCTATTGGAGAGGAAGCTGAGCATGCTGCTCCAGCACTGCCAAATGAAATTAAGGCCCAATTATTGATAAATGAAGAGTGGTTTGTGCTGGAGCCTGGCCTGGAGTCGAGGAAATGCATCTGTCACTCGGGCTGCCCGGGAGTCACTCATGTGTGACGCGGCATCCTGTGCGCTCGCCGCGCCGCAGCTGGAGGCTCCGGCTGACTGGAGCTGCTGCCATGGCAGCCACAGCGGGGACACGGCGAGCTGTGTCCCCAAACGGGACAGCGGGGCCAGCACCTGCTGCTGCTGCCCTGCTCCCGCGAGGAGACGCACGCGCCATCACGGTGGCTTCACCACCACCATGAAATGGGCACTGGGGAGTTGGAAATCCCTCGTTGCCCCGGCCTCTCAAACCATAAATGAGATCAGTGGGGTTGGGAAGTGAGCACTTTTCAGGAGTCTTCAGTTGGGCAAGAGTTTGTCCAAAGGCGAATGGAAAACGAGCACGGAGAGAGGAGGGAGTTCTTCGGGAGACCAGGTGTGGAATCCTGTGACCCCATGGCAGAGGAGACCCGCAGTGAAAAGGGGAGGTTCAGATGGGATACTGGGAGGGTGGCACAGGGTGACCAGAGCCAGGTTGGACAGTGAGGCTTGGAGCAGCCTGGTGGAACGAGCTGGTCCTTAAAACCCCTTCCAGCCTCAAGCACTCCCTAATTCCCCAGTGACTCAAAGAGCCCTGGCCAAGCTCTTGGCTTCAGAGGTCCCAAAATACCTCGGAGGACGTGGGATCACACCTTGGGAAGTGCCTTTTCTCAGCAGGCACCTGAGAACACGCTCGGAAATAAACCGCTCGTTGTCACAGGTGTCACCGCCGGGAGCCCGCGTCTTTTAATACCCAAACGGTTTTGGAAATCTGCCCCAGTTTTAAGTAGGGCAGGAAATGTCAGTTGATCTGCAGGAGCTGCAGATCCTTTCTCCAGACAAGTCGTTCCAGGATAAATCCTTTCACTGCTGGATGAGGCTCAGACTCTGGTGGGTTTCTGCACCAGGACACTTGGATTTCATGCAGGAACCTTTCCCTCCATTTCCAAAGAATCCTCTCTCCAAATGAGGTGCTGATAGAATTTGATTTAAAGATCAAATCAATCCTTTCTGGAACGTGTTTTTCCTCCTGACATTTCTCCTCCAAACCAGAGAAACGATCCCAGGCTGTTGTTCCATGGAGCAGCACCAGGCCTGCAATCGAAGTTACATTTCAAATATTAAAAATAACAATGCGATGTCATTCCAGCTACTCATCCTAACTGGATTTGGAAGGAAAACATCTCTTTTAGTAAAAAAGCACATCGATAAAACTCCTAGATTACAAAAAGAACAGGAGGAAAACAAGCTGAGCTGCAGAGACACAACAAACACCGAGAGCTGAGACCTTGGGCAGGAGCTGGAGCCCAGAGTGGGGTTTAAACCCCTCTCAAATGTCAGCCTGGCCTTGTGGATGCTCTTAGATGCCCACCATAAAAATAAAGGGATCTGAGGAGCCTCTGGGGCCTGGAGCAGCTCCTGCTCTTGCCCTTCACGGCCCTCTGGTTATGGGGTGACATCTTCCATAAACCCTCCATGCATCATCTGGGATCCTTGGATGATCTCACATCTCCTGGACGTGAGGGGAAATAACTGAGCTGTGCTCTCCCAGGAAACTCCAGGACTGCCCTAAACACACCAGGATGTTCTAGGAGCACGGGAAGTGCAGTTCTTATCAATCCCACCTTCACCAGGGGAACGTGGTGGCCCAGAGCTGGTGTCTCTGCCCAGGACAAGGAGCTGGCCCAGAGCTGGTGTCCCTGCCCAGGACAAGGAGCTGGCCCAGTGCTGGTGTCCCTGCCCAGGACAAGGAGCTGGTGTCCCTGCCCAGGACAAGGAGCTGGCCCAGTGCTGGTGTCCCTGCCCAGGACAAGGAGCTGGTGTCCCTGCCCAGGACAAGGAGCTGGTGTCCCTGCCCAGGACAAGGAGCTGGCCCAGAGCTGGTGTCCCTGCCCAGGACAAGGAGCTGGTGGCCCTGCCCAGGACAAGGAGCTGGTGGCCCTGCCCAGGAGAAGGAGCTGGCCCAGAGCTGGTGTCCCTGCCCAGGACAAGGAGCTGGTGTCCCTGCCCAGGACAAGGAGCTGGCCCAGAGCTGGTGTCCCTGCCCAGGACAAGGAGCTGGCCCAGTCCTGGTGTCCCTGTCCAGGACAAGGAGCTGGCCCAGTGCTGGTGTCCCTGTCCAGGACAAGGAGCTGGTGTCCCTGCCCAGGACAAGGAGCTGGCCCAGAGCTGGTGTCCCTGCCCAGGACAAGGAGCTGGTGTCCCTGTCCAGGACAAGGAGCTGGCCCAGTGCTGGTGTCCCTGCCCAGGACAAGGAGCTGGTGTCCCTGCCCAGGACAAGGAGCTGGCCCAGAGCTGGTGTCCCTGCCCAGGACAAGGAGCTGGTGTCCCTGCCCAGGACAAGGAGCTGGCCCAGAGCTGGTGTCCCTGCCCAGGACAAGGAGCTGGCCCAGTGCTGGTGTCCCTGCCCAGGACAAGGAGCTGGTGGCCCTGCCCAGGAGAAGGAGCTGGCCCAGAGCTGGTGTCCCTGCCCAAGGCCCAGAGCTCTCCGTGCCCTCAGCCGAGCTCGGTGCCGAGGATTCTCCACATCAGGAGCACTGAACAGTGAAGCAGAGCTGCCTGTAATGTGTTATGACACAGATCAGCTGTTGTTTTCCAGTCTCAAAGGAAACCTTGTGGAATCTCGTGCCTTTGACTGGATTAAATTAGCTGCAAATGTTGTCCTTTAAACACAAACTCAAGGCCTCGCGCTGGAAAAAAAACGAGGATGGAGCAGGCGAAATCTCTTTCAAGCCATTGTTTCTTTGGAGATGTGGTTTACCTTTGGTTCCCTAACAAAGTAAATTAATAAATGAAGGGGTAGCAGAGTTGTTTCTATAGCAATCCCCATGGAAACATCAAAAATGCCACAAACACTCATCCTCAGCCTCCAGCTCCCAGGAGAGCACAGCTCAGGGTAAAGCACAGCCATGGCTCCTGGATCCAGCCCAATTTCCCTTTCCCTTCAGCAGCTTGGACAGCCACAGATCCCAAAAATTCAACTTTTCAGAGCAAACCTGGCTGGGGCACCCCTGGATCTCCAAGGCCGGGCTTGGAGAACGCTGGGACCATGGAAGGGGTGACCTTGCAGGGCTGCAGTGGGAGAGCAGAAGGAGCTCTGGAGAGCAGCCACATTCCAGGGCCCAGCATCCATCCTGGGCTGGATTTGGCTCCGGGTCAGGGCTGACAATTAAGCAGCACAGTTAATATTTTTACAGCTGTTTTCTTAATAACACGTCCAGAGCGTGCAGCCAGGATTTGTTGGAGACACCTCAGGAAAAGGAATGATGTAAATAACAGATGGATGCAGAAAAGTCTTACAAACAGGCACCCGAGATATTCCCATCTTGTTTAGGGAGAGGCTAAAGGGACAGATTGGAGATAAACAGGAGAGGGAGGAGAGCAGAGCCTGGGACTGGGCTTGGATCAACTCCGAGTGCCTGGGGAGTCCCTCAGCTGGGAATGGTCTTGCTGCATCTCCAGGTGGGATTTTAGGGGGAAATTCTCCTTGGAAAAGGAATCGCCACTCCTGGAGGGATTTCACTGCCCCAAGCTCGAGGCAACCTCAGTTCCTGGGATTCCGAAGGATTCCAGGTGGGATTTTAGGGGGAAATTCTCCTTGGAAAAGGAATCGCCGCTCCTGGAGGGATTTCACTGCCCCAAGCTCGAGGCAACCTCAGTTCCTGGGATTCCGAAGGATTCCAGGTGGGATTTTAGGGGGAAATTCTCCTTGGAAAAGGAATCGCCACTCCTGGAGGGATTTTAGGGGGAAATTCTCCTTGGAAAAGGAATCGCCATTCCAGGTAGGATTTTAGGGGGAAATTCTCCTTGGAAAAGGAATCGCCATTCCAGGTGGGATTTCAGGGGGAAATTCTCCTTGGAAAAGGAATCGCCATTCCAGGTAGGATTTCACTGCCCCGAGCTCGAGGCAACCTCAGTTCCTGGGATTCCAAAGGAGAACATTCTGGAATGAAAGCACATTTCCAGCTGCCAGGCACTTCCCAAACTTCCGGAGCTGGATGCTGGGACAGTCAGGAATTCAGGAAGACAAAGTGGAGGCAGGGAAGCGTGAGGAGCTCTACGGCACAGACGGGTTAACACATCAATTTAACAATTATTATTGTGTTGCCCTTTTCCGGGAAAGGGTAAAGGAGATTTGTAGGAGCACTTAAGGCGTGTAAATCCCCACCTCTTTAAGGCAAAGCAAGGTGCTAAATGGGGCCGTAAATATCCCGGGAGTTCTGTTCTTCTGGAAATCATAGCCCTGCAATTAAAGCCGGGCCTTATTCTAACATGGCAGGAGTTTGAAAACCTCCAGACAGGTGTTTGTGGAGGGAGATGCTGAGAGTCCCAGCAGGTTTCCAGGCTGGAGATGCTGAGAATCCCAGCAGGTTTCCAGGCTAGAGATCCTAAGAATCCCACAAAGACTCCTGGATGGAGATGCTGAGAGTCCCAGCAGGTTTCCAGGCTGGAGATGCTGAGAGTCCCAGCAGGTTTCCAGGCTGGAGATGCTGAGAATCCCACAAAGTCTCCTGGATGGAAATCCTGAGAGTCCCAGCAGGTTTCCAAGCTGGAGATCCTGAGAATCCCAGCAGGATTCCAGGCTGCAGATCCTGAGAACCCCAGCAGGTTTCCAGGCTGGAGATGCTGAGAATCCCAGCAGGTTTCCAGGCTGCAGATCCTGAGAATCCCAGCAGCTTTCCAGGCTGGAGATGCTGAGAATCCCAGCACCTTTTCCCTTGGAGATCCTGAGAATCCCAGCAGGTTTCCAGGATGGAGATCCTGAGAATTCCAGCAGGTTTCCAGGCTGGAGATCCTGAGAATCCCAGCACCTTTTCCCTTGCAGATCCTGATACTCCCAGTGGGTTCCAGCCCCCTGCCAAGGTGTCATTTACATGTTGTTGTTAATTACAAAGCCCCGTTGTCCATGAACGAGCCTGGGCAGCCCTAAATCCCCCGTGCCAGCCCCAAAGTTCCTGCCTGGCCTCTCCTTTTAGGATTCCTGTCAGAGCTGCCACCAGCACTGCGCTCGTACCAGGACGACGGGGACAGAAAAATGAAAATCTCATTTGGCGCATTTAATCAGATAATTATTTTTAAGGAACGAGCAGGAATGTTAAATACATTTGCCCATTTTTTTTATTCCATCTGTCGAGGCTGACGTGCAAGACCGGGGCTCTCTCTCTCTCTCCTGGTTAATATTTCAGGATTTCTGAGGTGGGGTTTGGAGTGTGCTTGAAATTCCAGGGATCTTCTCCCTTGCAGTGGAGCAAAGTGTCCCTTTGGAGAGGCTTTGGGGACACCCAGGAAATGTCACTCCACCCAACCAGAGAGGGAAGCAGAATCCCCAGGAACAGGAGAAGCAGTTCTGATGTTCACCTGCAGTGAGGTTTGCAGGGGTTTGTGTTCTCCTGGGCACAGGAACAGCAGAAGCAGTTCTGATGTTCACGTTTCCAGGGGGTTGTGTTCTCCTGGACTCAAGAACAGGAGAAGCAGTTCTGATGTTCACGTTTCCAGGGGTTTGTGTTCTCCTGGGCACAGGAACAGCAGAAGCAGTTCTGATGTTCACGTTTCCAGGGGGTTGTGTTCTCCTGGACTCAAGAACAGGAGAAGCAGTTCTGATGTTCACGTTTCCAGGGGTTTGTGTTCTCCTGGGCACAGGAACAGCAGAAGCAGTTCTGATGTTCACGTTTCCAGGGGGTTGTGTTCTCCTGGACTCAGGAACAGGAGAAGCAGTTCTGATGTTCACCTGCAGTGAGGTTTCCAGGGTTTGTGTTCTCCTGGGCTCCACAGCTCCCTCTCCAGCTGGGACTGGCAGGTTTGCTGTCACTCATTTCTCCTGTGAATAGTTCAGAAGAGCTTTTCTCCTTCCACAGGAGGATCCCTCATTCCCAGGAAACTCGAGGCAGAAGTTCTGAGGTGGCCACCTCGTGGGAAGTTCAGGATTCACTGGACAGGCCTGGAATCCCCCATGGACTGAGGAAACACCAGGGTAAGCAGAAAAAGCTGCTTTTCTCCAAAGTTCTGAAGTTTGCTTTTCCCCCAGCCAGAAGAACCAGTCCTGGACATGGAAGAGGGAACATGAATTTTACCGTTGCTATAGCGATTGATTAAATAAAATAAACTCCCCCCCCCTCTTCCACTTGTAAATTCCAAATCCTAATTGTACTGACAACAATCTAAATGTGCTTGGAACAGTGAGTCACACTCCACATTCCGTGTCTGAGCAGGGCTTCATTTCCATCTAACAAGGCAATTACCGTAGCCGCGTTAATTCCGTGTCATTTGATTAACAAAAAACGTGCCGGGGAGCTTTAGCACCTCTGCTCTTGCAGCAGATCCCTATCTCCACCCCTGCCCCTGCTCATTAGCATACAATATGCAAATGCGGCCGTCCCAAAGCAGCAGCTCCAGACCTGGCACGGGATGGGCACGGGATGGGCACGGGATGGGCACGGCACGGCCCCGGGTGTGCTGGTGCCACCAGCCCCTGCTTTCCTGCCAGGACAAACTCAGCTCCGTGGGAAATCACAAGGAAAAGATTTCCTTCAAAGCTCCATGGCCTTGTTTCAGTCATTTTCACTTCTGATCCCACAAAAGCTTCTGTTTGTCACCGCTGGGAGCTGCCAAGGAATTCGGGGCCACTTCCAGCAGTTAGGTCAATACCCAGAGTCCCCAGCATGAGCCGGGAGTGACTCAGCCCCAGTTTTGGCTGCAGGAACTTCTCCCACCTGGCTCTGCTCCTTCCTCCCCACACATCCCCGAGGATCCCAAGGAGCAGCTGCAGCCACCCCGAGCCTGGCTCGGCCTCGTCCCCAAAAATCATTTCTTCATCACTCAGGAGGCCATTCCAGAATTCCAGGTGGGAAATGAGGCCCTTCCTCCCAAAAATTCCTTTTCAAGGATGGCAACAGAACTTTGGGTTTCAGCCCTGACTCCCTGATCACTCCTGGAATCGATCCGGAGTCATTCCGGGTGGATATTTAACTACAGACAAATGGCATTTCCTTTTCAATCCCTATTCCCAAGCCTGTGGACAAACAGGAGTCGAGCACCAAAATCCCTCAGAGGGCTGGAATTTGGGATTTGCCTCTGGGAAAAGGGAAAAGCAGCTGGAGCTGGGAGCGCCACGTGCTGAAGCTGTTTGCCCATGAATATAGATTACATTTTTTGCCATGGCAAATAAACAAATGCATAAAGATGCATTATTTCATAAGCATAAAAAAAAAATCCTGCTGCAGCTATAGTGCTTTTCATTTGTTTTTATGATTACTTGTAATTAATTAGCATCAAAAGGAGATTATCAACATCTCTAAACCCTGAGATCGTAGCGGCAAATGCAGCGATGATGGCGCTGCTTTATCTTTCTATTAAGGTGGGAAAAAAAGGAAATTATCCTGGTTTTATTTCATTTTTTAACTCTGCCGAGATGGAAGTGTCAGAACCCGGTGGCAGCACAGCCTCAAAACGCACAAAAAGAGAAATAATCTCCTCTAATTACAAGCCGTGCTGAGACCAGCCACATAAATATTTAAGGCCGTTTAAATTGTTATTAAACTTAGGTTTCCAAAAGCCTTTTTTCCAATCCGTGTTTACATTTTATCCAGCAATTTTTCCTGGGAAACGCCAAATCCAAGCGCTGCCATGTTTGGTTGGATGATTAATTCAGGATTTTAGGAGTTTCCAGTAGAAGCTTCTTGGTGTTCCAGACACAGAAATGGTGTCCATCCAGAACTCTGATCCATCCCCCACCCTTCTCATCCATTCCAGAAACTTCCAAACCTCTTCCCAAACTCCCATTTTTCCCGGGAAACGCCAAATCCAAGCGCTGCCATGTTTGGTTGGATGATTAATTCAGGATCTCAGGAGTTTCCAGCAGAAGCTTCTTGGTGTTCCAGACTCAGGTGCCCATCCAGAGCTCTGATCCATCTCCCACCCTCCTCATCCACCCCAGAACTTCCCAAACCTCTTCCCAAACTCCCCTTTTTCCTGGGAAACGTCAAATCCAAACGCCGCCATGTTTGAGTGGATGATTCATTCAGGATCTCAGAAGTTTCCAGCAGAAGCCTCTTGGTGTTCCAGACTCAAGTGTCCATCCAGAGCTCTGATCCATCCCAGAACCTGCCAAACCTCTTCCCAAACTCCCCTTTTTCCTGGGAAACGTCAAATCCAAACGCTGCCATGTTTGAGTGGATGATTCATTCAGGATTTTAGGAGATTCCAGTAGAAGAACCTTGGTGTTCCAGACTCAAGTGTCCATCCAGAGCTCTGATCCATCTCCCACTCTCCTCATCCAGCCCAGAAACTTCCAAACCTCTTCCCAAACTCCCATTTTTCCCGGGAAACGCCAAATCCAAGCGCTGCCATGTTTGAGTGGATGATTAATTCATGAAGGGCCGTGTTTGTCCCAAATTGACGGGACAAACCATCCTCCTATGAAATATTAATGCTCAGCACCACTCCGCAGCCATTAGCGCTCATTTGCATATTCATGAGGGCTCATAAATGTTGGAGGAGCCTGAGAGGAGGCGGCAGCAGCGGCCGGGAGGAGCCAAGGCGTTTTTACAGCCCTAAAAGGGGCTGGCTTGGGACAAATCAGGTGGAACCAGATCCCAGGAATTCCAGTCCTGCCTTAGGACATGAGTGAACCCTTGGAAAGTGAGGCAGCTGATGAAAATCCCTGCCAGCAGGAGAAATGCTCCTGATTTACCTCGCTCCTATAATGAACCGCTAAATGAATGTTATTAAATAACATTTTCCTGCCCGTTAAGTGTGGCTAAAGCAGGACAGCGATTCACTGGCGAGACAATCAAAGTTCCTTTTCTGCTTGCTGGATGTTTTCCCCTCTGCAGAGCATAAATCGCATTTTGTGTGAAGCGTGCATCCTCGCTCTGCCAGTTATTTGAATCTCTGGTGCTTTATAATAAGTGCTTTTTATTGATTTTTATTTGTGCAGAGGCAGGAATTGAATAACTCCGGGAGTGCGGGCTGAAGGGGAAAATGGGATCAGCAGCTGGGATGGGAAAATGGGATCAGCCCTGTGATGTCCCCTGTCCCTGCAGGACCCCCAGGCCGAGCTGATCTCTCTGGGACCTGCTCTGAAGTACCAAATAAAGTCCAGCCAGATGGAGCAACCTCAGCCTGGTTGGACACCTCACAAAGCTGGGATTTGTGCAGGAAAATCTGTGGCACAGCAGAGCTTCACCCCCAAAAATCCCCCGGCAAAGGCCACATTGTTTCCCTGCTGGGCTCGTTGGGAACGCGTTCCTACTCCAGGTAATGCGGCGCTCATTACGCAATTACCTCAAGTGCTTCACAATGCATTAATTGCCGCTTGATTTAAACATTCCCCATCCAGGAGCCCACCTCTGTGGCTGTGACAAATTGCAAGGCAGTGGTCGGGTTCCTCCAGGAGGGAAGGGAGAAGCTGCAGGTTCTTTGGTCAAGGGAAGCAGACCTGGCATCAGCTGTGGGAAGCATTGGAGGTGCCAATCACAGGCTCACAGAATCGTTTAGGCTGAAAAAGACCTCCAAGGTCCTCGTCCAGCTCAGGGCATTCTGTCATTCCGTGGCTTTATGGTGTTATTTCAGCATTTTTTACAAAATATTCCTCAAACCCCGGCCACCACCTCCATGAGTCTGTTCCCAAATTGTCCAGAGGGACGGGGACACCCAAAGCACCTCCAGGTGGGCACCACCTTTGCTGCTTTGTGTCCACCTTGGGAGAGCTGTCACCTGTGAGACCCAGCTGGATCAATCCCTGGAGAGAAATTCTCAGCCCTTCTCTCCTCTTGTTCCATCTCCCAGACGGAATCGTGGCCATTTGGAGGTCACGGGGAATTTTCCATTCAGCGGCGAGAGGATTTTGCCCGAGGTGGCTGCAGATGTTCCGAGAGATGCCCCAAGGCCCTGTGGATCACCAGGAGAGTTTCCACTCCTTCCTTCTGCCTCGCTGCCCATGGAGCCATCCCAAGGAATGCTGGAGATTTTCCCCAACATTTTCCTGCAATGGAGAATTGCAGGCTGAAGAAAGTTCCAGGGGTGCTCCTTCATCAGGGAGAGCTTCATCCTCCCTCCAGGGAGGAACGCCCTGAGATGAGAACCAACGGGTTTAAAAATAATTCCCAGGCCTGGCGTTGCCGAAACGGCTCCGATGTGACTTAAATTACCGGGCTTTGACGAGCCTGCTGCACACGCAGGGAAGCTGTCACCGGGAATTCTCCCCGTGCAGACTTTATATAATAGGGGAGGTATTAATCAGGAGTGGAGGTCTGCAAATATTTGCCTGTTTCCATAGCGATGGGGAGCCCACACACACAATAAATACCTTTTCCCACATGCGTTATCATCGCTGCCTAATCATATAATCACCAAGCCATGGCTCAGGCGGGGCCGGGAGGAGAATAAACACCGTTAATTAACAGATTTATAAACTAGAGGAGGAGGAGGAGGTGGCAAACGAGGAATGGAGCGCTTTGGAGCAGGTTCGGGCCTTTCTTGTTCCTCCAGGAAACTTCACAAACTCTTAATTAGCTCACCAAACCCTCTCTGTCTTCTTCCAAAAATAAAACTCCTGACAACTGTTCAAACCACGCCGCACTCTCACCCACCAAACACACATCGGAGTACAAATAGAAAGCCACGGCGGGGAAGTGTCAGAGGCATTGCTTGGAAGGAGGAAAAGTGACACTCTTGGCAGCGCTCGCGAAATGCGACGCGTTTTGTCTGGGGCCGCGGGAGCGCGGCGGTGACGGTGACACAGCGGTGACACCGGGCCAGCCGGGGCACCGGGAGTGTGTTCACCTCACTGGTCCCTCCTGGCAGTGCCAAACGCCTTTGTCCAGGCTGGCACGTCCGGAGCGCTGCCCGTGCCGGGAATGCAGAGCCCAGACCCAAAGGGATTTTTGGGGTTGGCTCTGGGGTTCTTCATTCCTCACTCCTTTCTAAAGCAAAGTGGGATTTTGGAAGTCGAGTAGCAGAGTTGGAAGAGTTCCCCAGAGGACTGAGCCCTGAGTTTCCAGGGATCAAAGTAACTCTGGCTGCTCCTGCCGCTGAAGAGGAGCCACCCCCAGGGGTTGCCCAGTGGATCTCGGAATAAACCATTCCATGGTTTGTGCTGGAGCTGCCCAAAGCAGGGCAGGGCGGCCTTCCACTGCCCCATGGTGCTCCGAGCCGTGTCCCAAGCCTGGCCTGGGACTCAGGGTGGGGAATGTTAGGCCCACATCGTTTGTTATTCCACTGAGAATTCCATAATTTGGGGGCTGCTGCGGGCACCCCGCAACTGACCCTGCCAGGGCACCCTCTCCAGGGCACATTTGGGGTGAAGCGCGGTGTCCCCACCCCTGGTGGCACGCGGAGTGTCCCCAGCTTGCGCTCCAGGCACACCCGTGCTGGCGTGGAACCGGGCTGGGCCACGCCCGTCCCCGCTGACATGTGAGTAATGTGCATTTCCCTGGCATGACGAGCTCATTATGGAGCATAATTGCGACGCAATCTCCTGGTAAACACTGGGTTAAACCCCCTGGAAGATGCTCGTTCCTCTCGTTATTAATTAGCACGTGTCCACTCCGCCAGATCCAGAGCCCAAACTTCATTTGTTATGTTCAGCCAAATGCATGAGTAGCTTTGGAGTAATTATTTTCCAACATCATCTAATACCTCTCTGCACATCAATTAAAAATCCTCTTAACAAGGAACTGCATTTTGTTTGAGATCAAATGCCTCGTCCAAAGCTGTATCAATCATGTAGAGCTAATTAGTGGGTCTGCTTTATATCATTTGTTTTACTTTATTATTCTATTATACACTTCCTAATGAAACCAATTGAACAGTTTTGAAATCTTTGTTCAATTAATTGAAGGCTTAAAGGCCAGCTCCCTTTTCTGCTGGCTTTAAAAAGCACGGATGCAAAGGGAAATAAGATTCCCAGCGTGTTTGATATCTATTTCTTCTCGGGGGGAAATGCTCCACGGCTGCTTTTAAGGTTTTAGCACGATTTCTGTGTCCATGGTTCTGGAAAAATGTCCAAGAAGGCTCTCCAAGCCTTGATCAGCCCATGGTTCTGGAGGAAAATTCCAAGGAAAGTTCTCCAAGTCCTGATCAGCCCATGATTCTGGAGGATTGTCCAAGGAATGCTCTCCAAGCCTGGATCAGCCCACGGTTCTGGAGGAAAACTCCAAGGAAGGTTCTCCAAGCCTTGATCAGCCCATGATTCTGGAGGATTGTCCAAGGAAAGTTCTCCAAGCCCTGATCAGCCCATGGTTCTGGAGGATTGTCCAAGGAAGGTTCTCGAAGCCCTGCTCACTCCATGATTCTGGAGGAACGTCCAAGGAAAGTTCTCGAAGCCCTGCTCACGCCATGATTCTGGAGCAGGACTGTCCAAGGAAGGTTCTCCAAGCCCTGATCAGCCCATGGTTCTGGAGGAATGTCCAAGGAAGGTTCTCAAAGCCCTGCTCACTCCATGGCTCTGGAGCAGGAATGTCCAAGGAAGGTTCTCCTTGGAGACAAAAGTGCATCCAAGATGGCCGATGGCACCTGGATCGTGTCACCTTCTGTGGCAGCAGGAGCAGGGCAGGGCCAAACCTCCAATTTTGGGTTCCTCATGAGAGGGAAGGGAACGGAACTGGGATGGGGCTGGAGAACTCCTGAGGGGCTGGAAAGGAGCTCAACCTGGAGGAAAGGAGACCAAGGGGACCTTGTGGCTCTGCAGGAGGTGACAGTGACAGGAACAGGGACAGGAACAGGAGCAGGGACAGGGACAGGAACAGGGACAGGGACAGGGACAGGGACAGGAACAGGGACAGGAACAGGGACAGGAGGAGAGGGAACAACCTCTACTGGACCAGGGGAGGTCAGGTTGGCCACCATCAAGAATTCCCCCATGGAAATGGTGCTCAGGGAGGTGTGGAGCTCCTGGTTTGGTGTCCCCAGCAGAATTGCTGCTGCAGAAGTGCAGGAATTGCACGTGCAGCCTGAGCAGCCCCCGTGCAGGCGCCGTGAACGCTTGGCAGCTAAATCGACCTGACAAATCAGCAGATGCCGAGGGGCTCGCAGCAAACGGACCGCGTTGCCTTTTTCGTACAGAGAAGGAGGGTAAAAATAAAAATGACTTTCACATTGCTTGGGAGAAATCAAGGGATGTTCTAGAAGCAGAGGGAATTCAGATTTAGACCTCCAAATCTGAGGTTCGAGATGAGTTCCTCCATGTCAGGAACACAAAAATGGATTCCTCCCGTGGTCACCAGCCACGTTTAAAGTCACAGCTGTGTCAGGAGCCACCTGTGTGTCCCTTGGGTGATCAACGTGGGGCTCTCCACCCCAAATGGAGGCACCTCCCAGAGCAAAAGTGCCGGCGGTTCTGGGAGCAATCAGAGCACTGAGCTGGATGTTGATTGTGCACACAGCTGCTCCAGATGTGCTGGAACTGCACCCTGCAGGGGTGGTCCCGGCCCCGCTGAGCCTTGGATGTGCACGGCCAGGTAGGATTCGGGACATTTGGGAGCTATTAGGGTTCCTCACTCGCAGGAGGGAGGAGGGGGAAGAATCCTTTTGGGATTATCCCCGTTTCCTGTTTGGAGAGTTCTAGCTAGGAAATAAAAGCACTCAAAGCTCAAGGCCCCTGGGTGGCAGAGCAGAGCTGAGCTCCTCCATGGCCTCAGTCACTTCCCAGCTCAAGAAAAAACCCCAAAATTGGGGCAGTGCACTCAAGGAATTCAAAAAGGAGAGAAAAAGTCGTGGCAGCAATCCCAGTGACATGGGACGGAGCTCACCGCTGTCCTGAGGGTGTCACTCAGCCCTCACCACGCTGAATCCCCGTTCCCACTCTTCAAATCCATTTCCACTCTTCAAATCCCCGTTTCGTCTTCAAATCCCTGTTTCCAGTCCTCAAATCCCATTCTCTAGTCTTCAAATCCCCGTTTCCACTCTTCAAATCCCCGTTTCCAGTCTCCAAATCCATTTCCACTCTTCAAATCCCCGTTTCCACTCTTCAAATCCCCGTTTCCACTCTTCAAATCCCCGTTTCCACCCTTCAAATCCCCGTTTCCACTCTTCAAATCCCCTTTCCTCTCAAAACCGAGCTTAAGTCATCCAGGAGCAAAGAGTAAAGGCAGAACATTTTGGTGAAGGTCCCATGATTTAATTGATTGCTTCGAAGCGAGGAACGCGGGGACGGACGCGGGCGAGAGCTCGAGAGGCAGCCAGGACATTGTTCAGCTCTGCTCCTCTCAAGAGCCAATTATTCCCCTCAAGTCCTTTCGTTTCGGGGGCTGCTGAGGAGTTGAAGGGATAAAAGTGGGAGCTTTTCATCTGGAGCTTGAAGTGCCGGTGCTCCAGGCAGAGCAAAGCCACACACGGCTTCTTTTCCTCCTTAATGCATTATTCTGGAATGGGATTATTCAACATCACTGAATGGAGAATGTAAATTTGAAGCATTGACAGCTGATTAATTTATTTTTTTTAAACAAGAAAAATAAATTCAGTCATCATCAAAAATATAAATTAAGCCTTTTAAGGGAACCTCCAAGGAAAAACACAATGGTTGCTGTTTTCCTGACTCTAGGGCTGGCTCCAGTCTGTAATTCTGCATTGAGGGGGAATTTCCTTTTAGCTGCCAAATAAAATCAGATTTATTCCATGAAATCGGGAAGCTGGAGGTGTGTGGCCCATGAATCCCTCACAGCAGGGGCCAGGGAGCTGTGGCACATCCATGTCCATTCATACCCATCCATGTCCATCCACACCCATCCATGTCCATCCACACCCATCCATGTCCATCCACGCCCATCCATGTCCATCCATGTCCATCCATGTCCATCCACACCCATCCATGACCATCCACACCCATCCATGTCCATCCACACCCATCCATGTCCATCCATGTCCATCCACGCCCATCCATGTCCATCCACACCCATCCACGTCCATCCATGTCCATCCACACCCATCCATGTCCATCCATGTCCATCCACACCCATCCATGTCCATCCATGTCCATCCATGTCCATCCACACCCATCCATGTCCATCCACACCCATCCATGTCCATCCATGTCCATCCACACCCATCCATGTCCATCCACACCCATCCATGTCCATCCACACCCATCCATGTCCATCCACACCCATCCATGTCCATCCACACCCATCCATGACCATCCACACCCATCCATGTCCATCCACGCCCATCCATGTCCATCCATGTCCATCCACGTCCATCCATGTCCATCCACACCCATCCATGTCCATCCACACCCATCCATGTCCATCCACACCCATCCACGCCCATCCATGTCCATCCATGTCCATCCACACCCATCCATGTCCATCCACACCCATCCATGTCCATCCACACCCATCCACACCCATCCATGTCCATCCACACCCATCCACGCCCATCCATGTCCATCCACACCCATCCATGTCCATCCATGTCCATCCACACCCATCCATGTCCATCCACACCCATCCACGCCCATCCATGTCCATCCACACCCATCCACGTCCATCCATGTCCATCCATGTCCATCCACACCCATCCATGTCCATCCACACCCATCCACGTCCATCCATGTCCATCCACACCCATCCATGTCCATCCACACCCATCCAAATCAATCTGTGCCCATCCATGTCCATCCATACCCATTGCTATTATTAATTTTTTTTTAATTATTATTATTATTGCTGCTGGCAATGAGGCCAAGGGGAGTTTAACCCCTTCATGGACTGGGGATGGATTTAGGTCACAGGACCCCGGGATGTTCCATCTGGAAGGGTTTAAGCAGAGTCTCATCCCTGCCCCCCATGGAGGGCCACCTTTCCCTGGCCCAGGCTGCTGCAGAAGACCCCAGGTGTTCCCAGGGAAGTGCAGCATGCCATAAAAATGATCCAGCTCTGGACAAAACAGATCCTGCAGCACTTTCCACCTCTTTGTGTGGACTTGGGAACGCGAGGGATTAGGGGCTTTAGCTGTAAGCCCAGCTCACGCAGCACTCCAAACTCCTCATTTCCCAAAATCTCCCTATGACCCGCTCAAGATCTTTGAGCAAGCAGCAGATTTGCCCAGACTGTTAATCCTCATCCTTTTTTTAGAGGCTGAGAGATGTAATCCCAATTGAATCCTGACTGGAAACCTGCAGCGGGAAGTTCTCCACAGCCATGCAGGAAAAGGTGTCCCAAAAATTCCCTTTGTGTTCCTCACATCAACAGCGACCCCATGGATGGGTGTGGGGCAGAAAGGGAATTTCAGGGACTTTCATTCCCTGCAGGGTGGGAAGCTGAGGGAGAAACTTTGATATCTCCACGAAGAACTTGGATATCTCCACCAAGAACTCGGATATCTCCACCAAAAAATTGGATATGTCCACCAAGAACTCAGATATCTCCACCAAGAACTCGGATGTCTCCACCAAGAACTCGGATATCTCCACCAAGAACTGGGATATCTCCACCAAGAAATCAGATATCTCCACCAAGAACTCAGATATCTCCACCAAGAACTCGGATATCTCCACCAAGAACTCGGGTATCTCCACCAAGAACTTGGATATCTCCACCAAAAAATTGGATATGTCCACCAAGAACTGGGATATCTCCACCAAGAACTGGGATATCTCCACCAAGAACTGGAATATCTCCACCAAGAACTCGGATATCTCCACCAAAAAATTGGATATGTCCACCAAGAACTCGGATATCTCCACCAAGAACTGGGATATCTCCACCAAGAACTGGGATATCTCCACCAAGAACTCGGATATCTCCACCAAGAACTGGGATATCTCCACCAAGAACTTGGGTATCTCCACCAAGAACTGGGATATCTCCACCAAGAACTGGGATATCTCCACCAAGAACTGGGATATCTCCACCAAGAACTTGGGTATCTCCACCAAGAACTGGGATATCTCCACCAAGAACTTGGGTATCTCCACCAAGAACTGGGATATCTCCACCAAGAACTGGGATATCTCCACCAAGAACTTGGGTATCTCCACCAAGAACTGGGATATCTCCACCAAGAACTGGGATATCTCCCCCAAGAACTGGGATATCTCCACCAAAAACTGGGATATCTCCACCAAGAACTTGGATATCTCCACCAAGAACTGGGATATCTCCACCAAAAAATTGGATATGTCCACCAAGAACTCGGATATCTCCACCAAGAACTCGGATATCTCCTCCAAGAACTCGGATATCTCCACCAAGAACTCGGATATCTCCTCCAAGAACTAGGATATCTCCACCAAGAACTTGGATATCTCCACCAAGAACTTGGATATCTCCACCAAGAACTCGGATATCTCTACCAAGAACTTGGATATCTCCACCAAAAACTGGGATATCTCCACCAAGAACTGGGATATCTCCACCAAGAACTCGGATATCTCCACCAAGAACTTGGATATCTCCACCAAGAACTGGGATATCTCCACCAAGAACTGCGATATCTCCACCAAGAACTGGGATATCTCCACCAAGAACTGGGATATCTCCACCAAGAACTGGGATATCTCCACCAAGAACTGGGATATCTCCACCAAGAACTTGGATATCTCCACCAAGAACTAGGATATCTCCACCAAGAACTTGGATATCTCCACCAAGAACTTGGATATCTCCACCAAGAACTCGGATATCTCTACCAAGAACTTGGATATCTCCACCAAAAACTGGGATATCTCCACCAAGAACTGGGATATCTCCACCAAGAACTCGGATATCTCCACCAAGAACTTGGATATCTCCACCAAGAACTGGGATATCTCCACCAAGAACTGCGATATCTCCACCAAGAACTGGGATATCTCCACCTCAAATCACCCATGTGCCTTGGTGCCAAAGAAAATATCCTCCAAGAACTTTCATTCTTCTCTTCCCCATCCACAAGACCTCATCTCTTTTTTTTTTTTTTGGGTGGGAAAACCACATCGAGAAGAAATCAGGAGCTGATCCCTGTGGGTCCTTTCCAGCTCAGGAAATTTTGTGGTTTTCCTTCACTCGTGCAGCTTCCAAATTCCACCCAGAACCTGAGGCCTCCCAGCTCTTTTTTTCCAAGACAAAAAAAAATCAGCTTTTCCTCTCCGTGCTCCGTGCCTTAGGAATGCTGGGCTCAGTTAAACTCGGGTTTAGGCGGCGCTGTGGGGTTCGGGTTTTGGGTTTGGGAGCTGCAAATAGGAAATGTGCCAAGTGCAGAGGGGAGAACCAGAGGTCTCGGCCTCCAACCCAATTCCTGGGATTTTAAGGATTAGTGGGATGGATCACCTCGCTTCCCCCGAAGATTCAGCCCGCTAAGCCGCTCTAATGATGAACAATCCTTTTTATTAAGGGCTCTAAACATAGCAGCGGTGCCGCGAAACCCCGGAACAGCTGGAGGGGTTCGGCTGCCTCGGGGGGGTTTTGGGGGACATTTTCCACGTGGGGATTTCATCCTCGTGGTGGGACCATGAGCGCTCACACCTCCTCGTGTTGTTGTGGGTTTGGGGATCCCCACAGCTCCTTGTTGTTCATCTCGGGGAGCTCTTCCCACGTGGTTTTTGGCGTGAATCAACCCTAAAATAACACAGAATAAAATAAAATGTCCCTCCTGACACCGGGGACACCTCCCAGCTCCGGGGGAATCCTGAGCCACCCCAAATGCTGAACCTCATCAGCTCTCCCCCAAATTTCTGCTGCTCCCTGGGACTGCCAGGAGCGAATTAGCAACGCAATCACGAGAAAAGGAAGCGGAGCCTTCTCCAAGCTGTCGAGTGCATTTTGCTGCGTGATTAATTGGCAGAGCTCCGGCCAAGCCCTGGGTCCTGCTAAAGGCCATGCCCTTGACTTGCACCTGCCACTGATTGCAGAAAATGAATGGCTTCACTTCTCCTTGGTTTTTTTATTTTTCCTCCCAGTTTGTTGGTTTTTTTTTTTTTTTTTTTGGTGCAGCTGTTAAACTGCTTTAAGGAAATCTGATTTATCTCGAGCAGAAACTTCTTGTCTAATCTCGGGAGGGTGAAATGAATGGAATTTTCTGCATCAGCCTGGCTTGTGGAAGAAATATTTTAGGAAAGCTGTGATAACTGGACGTGGGTTTTGTTGCTTTTCCAGGAGCTGGGATGTTCCCGTGCTCTGTGGCCTCCGCGAGGTGCTGGAGTGGGGTGAGTGCAGCAGAACAGGGGGAAACCCCAAAAATTGTGATTTTTTGGATCCAGTGAAGGAAAAGAAGTTTTTACCCTTGAATTTTGTGGCAAAAGGGGTAAATCCAGTGGCTGGTAATTTGGGATTCACAAACCTGGCGCAGGAAAAGCCCTCAGAGCATCCCAAAAAAATCCTGCCAGGAATGGTGTGGACTTACTCCGAGGTGAGCCGGGAATTCCTCCTGGGAGTAAGGAGAGCCCAAACCTGGCTGCTGGAGAATCGTGACTCAAATTGAGTGTGGCACACACAAAAAAAGCCAATTCTTGACTGGATGTGCTTCCTGGGAATGCCACGAAGTCAAGTATCTGATTAAGTTCAAGAGAATTACATTTTCCGTGCTCCAGCGAGAGGCGCGGGCCCTTTGGAAAATCATAACGAGCCGCCCTCATTTGCATCCCTCTGATAAATGGCTGTAACCAGATGAGGGAGATAAAAGGAGCAGTCTATTAATTACAGTGATTATTATTTAATAGAAAACGGGACGGTGGCTGGCGAGAGGGAGGCTCGGCCATGCATTATGTGGTTTATCTTGGGGAGGAAGATAAGTGTCCGGCTCTTCCTCAGCCCAAGGAATGTGTTCATTACCTGGGCAAGATTTATTAGCATAATTGAGGGGAATATTTGAGAACTCTCCGCTTTCTTTGGTGGGCGAGGCGGGGTTAATTAAGCTGGGTAAATGAAGTTATGGTGTCAGGGAAATGCAAAGTTTGGGAGCTGGAAAAAGCTGGAGTGGGGTGCTGTTATGGCCAGAATTTTGGGGCTGCCTGGTGGAAATCAAAAACTGAGAGGCCGGAGGGGCCAGGACAAACCTCAGATGGATCTGGGATCCTCAGGATGGGGCAGACCTGGAGGGGCTAGGAGGGGATGGGAATGGGATGGGATGGGATGGGATGGGATGGGATGGGATGGGATGGGATGGGATGGGATGGGATGGGATGGGATGGGATGGGATGGGAATGGGAATGGGATGGGATGGGAATGGGAATGGGATGGGAATGGGATGGGATGGGAATGGGGATGGGAATGGGGATGGGAATGGGAATGGGGCTAGGATGGGAATGGGAATGGGATGGGATGGGAATGGGAATGGGGAATGGGAATGGGAATGGGAATGGGAATGGGATGGGAATGGGAATGGGAATGGGATGGGATGGGAATGGGAATGGGAACGGGAATGGGAATGGGAATGGGAATGGGAATGGGAATGGGAATGGGAATGGGATGGGAATGGGAATGGGATAGGATGGGAATGGGGCTGGGATGGGATGGGATGGGAATGGAAATGGGGCTGGGATGGGAATGGGATGGGATGGGAATGGGATGGGAATGGGATGGGAATGGGATGGGGCTGGGATGGGAATGGGATGGGAATGGGAATGGGAATGGGATGGGGCTGGGGGAGCCAGGAGGGGTCAGACCCCGCCGTGTCCCCTGTCCCTTTCCCTGTCCCTGTCCCTGTCCCTGTCCCCTGTCCCTGTCCCTGTTCCTGTTCCTGTCCCTGTCCCTGTCCCTGTTCCTGTCCCTGTTCCTGTCCCTGTCCCTGTCCCTGTCCCCTGTCCCTGTCCCTGTCCCTGTCCCTGTCCCTGTTCCTGTCCCTGTCCCCTGTCCCCTGTCCCTGTTCCTGTCCCTGTCCCTGTCCCTGTCCCCTGTCCCTGTCCCTGTCCCTGTCCCCTGTCCCTGTCCCTGTCCCTGTCCCTGCTCCTGTCCCTGTCCCTGTCCCTGTCCCTGTCCCTGTCCCTGTCCCCTGTCCCTGTCCCTGTCCCTGTCCCCTGTCCCTGTCCCTGTCCCTGTCCCTGCTCCTGTCCCTGTCCCTGTCCCTGTCCCTGTCCCCTGTCCCTGTCCCTGTCCCTGTCCCCTGTCCCTGTCCCTGTCCCTGTCCCTGCTCCTGTCCCTGTCCCTGTCCCTGTCCCTGTCCCTGTCCCCTGTCCCTGTCCCTGTCCCTGTCCCTGTCCCTGTCCCTGTCCCCTGTCCCCTGTCCCTGTCCCTGTCCCTGTCCCTGTCCCTGTCCCTGCTCCTGTCCCTGTCCCTGTCCCTGCTCCTGTCCCTGTCCCTGTCCCTGTCCCTGTCCCTGTCCCTTTCCCTGTCCCTGTCCCTGTCCCTGTCCCCTGTCCCTGTCCCTGTCCCTGTCCCTGTCCCTGTCCCTTTCCCTGTCCCTGTCCCTGTCCCTGTCCCCTGTCCCTGTCCCTGTCCCCTGTCCCCTGTCCCTGTCCCTGTCCCTTTCCCTGCCCCTGTCCCTGTCCCCGTCCCCGTCCCGGGCTGCCGGTGGCAAAGGGAATGAAAGATAAATGGTGCCATCTGTGCCCGCACATGGCACGGCGGCAGGGGAGGGAAATGCTAAGTAGAGCACGAGACGTGGCTGCCAGAGCCACCTAGGCAGAAAATGAACCCCCCCGCGGTGCCCGGAGCCGCCGCCATGCCATGTTCCGTGTGTCGTGTGTCGTGTGTCGTGTGCCATGTCCCGTGTGCCGTGTTGTCACCTGCCCCATGTCCCCTGTCACATCTCCCGGGTGTCCCTGCCTGGCCGCAGGAAGGGGTGAGCTCACGGCTCCTCTCTGCTAATCAGAGCTGCTGTTAATTGTGTTAATTAACGCTCGGAGCACCCCGGGAGCTGCTGGGGTTGGGGACCCCAACAGCAGAAGCAGATCCAGAGCGGTGGATCCTCCTTCTGCCCATCCTCGTCATCCTCAGTCCCAAATCTCCTCCTCTGGGGTTGTGTTCACCTCGGAAAACCCTTCCAGGAGCCGAGGTGGAGCCACTCGTGTCCCCAAGTGCCACCTCCTGCGGGCTTGGGGACCCAATCCTGCCCCTTCCAAGGTTTTCTCTCTCTGAAAATCCAGATTTTGTGATTTCCAAAGTGCCTCCAACAGGGAAGGGCAGGAAGGATCATTCCCGTTTCCTTGCTAAAATCAGGGGAGGGAAAAAAACCGCCAAACCAGGTGCTTGAAAAGGAGCATCGCATTGTTTGAGTTTGGAATAAAAGGCGGATAATTAGGAAATGGGGAGTCTGTTAATTTCCCAAATTTACTCAGGCACGAAGCACTGAGCTCCGGTGATATTTGCTTACCTCGTCATTATGCGAAAAATATATTAGCTAATTATTTTGACGAATGCAATTAAGATATGCCTATTTAGCATAAACCTCCACAATAGAAACGTTCCAGTCAGCAGTTGCCGGGTCGAGAGGGAAAAAGCAAACGGGGATCCTGCTCTGCCCCACGAGGTGCCAGGCGGGCCGTGCCAGTCCCTGCTGGGCACCTTTGGGGCCTCATTTCTGGCTGGGGTTGGCACCCTGTGCCGGCAGTTCCACGCCCTGTGGCACTGGGGGCGTTCCCTGTGTGCTGAGGTGGGCGGTGGGCACTCCCGGCTGTGCCAGGCTGGCTGCAGAGTGCCCAGGAGCAGGGCTGGGGGGATTCCTGCCCCTGTGCCCTTTTTGCCCTTTCCCAGCTGTGCCAGGCTGGCACTGCCAGCTCCCCAGGGCTGGGAATTCTCCGTCTCCAGAGGTGAGGAGCAAGAAGCTGCTGGGGCACGGCGAGGAATCACCGCTGGATTTCTTCCCCTGCAGATGTGCCCTGCCAGCCTGGCACCGAGCCGCTCCCGCTGCCTTGGCAGCGTTTGGGTGGCACCCCTGGTGCTGTGCCCGGCGCTGGCTGTGCCCCCAGAGGAGTTTTGGCCAATCCCACGCCAGCCATGTGGGCTGTCAAGTGGCTTCTGCTGTATTTTGTTGCCCTTTCAAATATTTCTGCGCGAGTGGGCTGTACCATCTGCTGGCCAATCTGGCAGCGTCTGCAGCTCCCCGTGGGCACCAGGCAGCCCGGCTGAGCGGGCACCGCCAGCCACGGGGCTGGCACTGCCATCCTGGCGTTCCCCGGGCTCACCCAGCCCGGGGTGGGCACAGCGAGGGTTTATTTCCCCGTTTTGCAGCCACAACGCCGAGTTTTAAAGTTATTTTTTTGCTTTTTTCCTCCGTTCATTTTTCCCCCAGTTCCTGCTGAGTCCACACTGCCGTGCCCAGCCACGAGGATTAAACTTTGCTGACTCTTTTCTGGCAAAATCGGGATGGTTTTAGGGAAATCGGTAATTCCCTGGGGGTTGTTAACCCGCGAGGATCAGGAGGGGAAAGCAACGCTGCTCTCCCAAGGAAAATAAATCCCTTTAAGCGTGGCCGACCCTGGCTGCACACCCCGAGTAGCAGCTACACCTGGGAGTAGGGTGGGTGTAACACCCCCCACGCGCTGCTGGCACCGCCAGCCTCACCCCAAAGAGGCGTCAGAGCATCCCTGCTGCGATTGGGCTGAAATATTCTGATTTCAGGCTTCTTTTTCCCTCCCAAGTTCTCTCTCTTTCTCCCAGCTCAGGTGCAGGAAGAGTTGAAGGGATCAGGGACTGGACTCCCCAGCAGCCCCAAAACTCAAAGCACAAAGAGCAGGGAACTGGCAGCCCCTCCTCAGCTAAATTTCCATCTTGCCTGGATTTAGGGAAGTTTATTTTTTAAATTGGAGAAGCAGGGGGTTGGTAGAGAGAGGTGTGCCCCAGGACAGCTCTGGATTCGCTGCTGGCTGCCCAAAATCCCAGCACAGCCCAGCTGTGGCTCAAGGTCTCCCCTCCACAGGCAGCGATTTTATCTCCCCCTGGCAGCGCTTTCCTTTTATTCCTTTTATTATTTCAGAGCCGCTTTAACAAGTGTGATGGGAAGAGCTTTGGGGGGCAGATTATTCCTGCAAATCCCATTAGGCCGCGCCGCACATCTGACGGGGATATCTGGCAAGCCATCTCACCCCTCCAGCTCCTCCTGGAGGGATCTCTGCTCCCTTCACTCCCCTCAGCCAAACTTAATCGGGAATTACACCCTCTAAATACCCGCCGAGGAGAGACAGAGCGGACTTTTCCAACCCAAAGCCCTTAATCTTCTTAGGTAATGAGGGGAAAAAGCGGCCGCGACTCAGCCCAGGGAGCTGCAGCAAAACTCCAACTCTTCCTCCCCTTCTCCTCTTCATTACCGCCCCCAAATACTTGGAGCACGCCCCGAGCAGCCTGCAGAAAGGGCTGAGGAGTTTTTTCTCTTTATGCTTTTAATTAATTCCACAAGGATGGCGGGTGGATCCTGGGAAGGAAGGATCCTGGGACTCCTGGAGCTCGGGTGGAATGCTGCTCCAGAATTCCAGTTTTGGGATGTGGGTGATGAGATCCTGCCTGAGATCATTAACAAATAATCCTGATTAAGGTCACCATTGCAGTGGTATGGCCCGAGCTGCAGAGAATTGCACCACAGGGGTGGTGGGTGGTGGGGGAAAAAAGCAAAAAAAAACCCCAAAATTTCAGCTGGGAAAGCACACAGCCTCAAGCCACGCTTCTTTTTCTTGTGTGAGCCGTCATCCCAGGGCTCGTGGCCAAGGAAAGCAGCCTGGGTCGTGTCTGGGCTCAGCAGGGGGCCGCAGGAATGTCACACACGTGGGACACACATGACGGCAGAGCATCCCACACGGAAAAGCAGCAAAAGGAAGAACCCGTTCCCTGATGTTTTCCCCGTTTTTATCGAGCTGGAGCAGGGTGATCTGAGCACAGAACCCGCGGGCTGGGAAGACTCAGAGAGAAACCAAAGGAGTTCGGGCTTTGGGAAACCCATTTTCATTAGGGTTTCCATCGCAATTTTGCCTAATTAGTCTCCAATAATTAATGCTGCGAGCGCGACGGAGATGGAATCAGACAAAATGCTGGTGAGGAAGCCCCATGGAAGCCATCCGTCTTTGGGTAGTAATGATTATGTTCTTTTTTATTATTAAAGATCCCATTAGAAAGAATTTATGATTTTTCCCCTTTGCAGGAGAAATAATCAACATTCCGTTGGCTGCTGCCGGTTTTGGTGCCGATCCGTAATTAGGCACAGTTAAAAAGAGATTTTGCCTGAATGGCTTTTGGGGAACATTACATCCAAATTACAATTTATTTCCACGCTCCCAATAAATAACTCAAATCCACTCGGTCTGAAAAAACATCCAGGAGAAGGCGGGCAGGGAACGGAGGGTGTCCCACCGCTCCTTGGCCCTCCCAACCCAAATCGTGCCGGGATTTGGGGCCAGCACCCACATCTGGGTGACATTCCCGAGGTTCAGGAATCAACCCGGCTGGGATCCTGCTCCAGCCCAAGACGCGAATTCCGCGGGCGCCGTCCCCGCAGCTGCGCTTGGAAGTGCCTTTAATGGGAAGCCATTACAAGAGGAAGTCATTTGGAGATCGTTCCCATGCTGGGAAATTTTGTTTCCGGAGCCATTTCATGCAAATTTCAGGCTCGGCTTGTTGGGAGTTGATGAATTCCGACGGCGAGTGAGAAAATCCGAGTTTTACGGCGTCGGATTCGCTGTGGATCTTGAAAACAATGCCCGGACGAGTTCCGCTGAACGTGGGAATGCAGCTTTGCATTTGCAGCCCCGGGTTTGGCAGGAGGGATGGAGCTTTTCCATCCCCGATCAAAATGGAGCCGCCGATTTGCATGCACCTTTGGAGTCAAAATCAAACATTTGCCCTGGCTCGGCCCTGGTTTAATTAAAATGATGAGAAGGCGCGATAGGCGTTTGGTCTGAGGCAAAAAGGACGCGCAGCCCTGAAATTTGGAACAAACATGAAAAAAATTGCGAAAGGCATGGTTGGGAGTGATAAGAAATGCCAAGACTATGTATTACACGGGATCACGGGATGAAAATAGAAAATATCCTTAAAAAAAAATCCCGGCGCGCTGTGAAAGTGTTGTAGGAAGGGCTGGATTGGATTACAGGCTTTATGGATAATGTCCCTGCACCCAGGCTGTCCCCCGGCTCAGGGGGGCCAGGAGAGGGAAGGGAAAGAGGGAATTTTCTCTTGGATACGGCCTGCAAGGACGGCTGCGTTCTTATTTGCATTCGTGAGCACAGATTCGTTTCTTTAATTGGGAGCTGAACGCATTTGGAATGAGTTCTGGAAAACAACTGCTCATTCCTAGGGTTCCCTCTGTGCCGTTCCCACCCCTCGCGGCTCCGGGGATTGGGGCCGTCAAGATTTCAGGTAAATTGGCGGGGGGGAGTGTTCGAGGAGTGCATTTTCTCCACCGAACAAAAAGTTTCTTTTCAAAACTGCCGTTTCAAAGGGCTGTTCAAAGAGCTGATTGAAAGTGAGGGGTTTTTTTCCCCACGACCAAATCACCGCTTGAACAGCTGAGCTATTTTTAGCCCCAGAGCTTTGCACTTTGGAGTTCGATAGCAGCAAAATCAAGAACGAGGAATTCTTGTGGCCCCGTGTCACCCTCCAGGAGCTGGCTCTGCTCCAGCCGGGTGTCCTGGACGTGCCTTTGCGGGGTCATCTCCAGAAACACCAGCCCAGCTCCTCCCCACGTGGGTTCTGCTCTGGGGAAGGGCCGCACGCGGGGTTTGCTGCCCCAGCCCATCCCATTCCGAGTGCTTGATTTGCATTTGTGAGCATTGGATGGCCTTGGCTCTGGTACAATCCCGAATTCCAGCAGGAGGGAACAGTTCCCAAAACTTTAACTCGGCTCCGTTTCCCGCTGTGCTTCCAGTCTCGTTTCCCGGTGGGATTCTGTCCTGCTCTTGGGCGTGCCGCTGTCCCAGGAGACACGCGAGGCTGTGTGGGAATGGGGTGGGATAATGGGATAATAATGGGATAATGGGATAATGGGATGGGATAATGGGATGGGGTGGGATGGGGTGGGATAATGGGATGGGATGGGATAATGGGATGGGATGGGATAATGGGATGGGATGGGATGGGATGGGATGGGATGGGATGGGATGGGATGGGATGGGATGGGATGGGATGGGATGGGATGGGATGGGATGGGATGGGATAATGGGATGGGATGGGATGGGATGGGATGGGATGGGGTGGGATGGGATGGGATGGGATGGGATGGGATGGGATGGGATGGGATGGGATGGGATGGGATGGGATGGGGTGGGGTGGGATGGGATGGGGTGGGATGGGATGGGGTGGGACGGGATGGGATAATGGGATGGGATGGGATGGGATGGGATGGGATGGGATGGGATGGGATGGGATGGGATGGGATGGGATGGGATGGGATGGGATGGGATGGGGTGGGGTGGGATGGGATGGGGTGGGATGGGATGGGGTGGGATGGGATGGGGTGGGACGGGATGGGATAATGGGATGGGATGGGATGGGATGGGATGGGATGGGATGGGATGGGATGGGATGGGATGGGATGGGATGGGATGGGGTGGGACGGGATGGGATAATGGGATGGGATGGGATGGGATGGGATGGGATGGGATGGGATGGGATGGGATGGGATGGGATGGGATGGGATGGGGTGGGATAATGGGATGGGATGGGATAATGGGATGGGATGGGATAATGGGATGGGATGGGATGGGGTGGGACGGGATGGGATGGGATGGGATGGGATGGGATGGGATAATGGGATGGGACGGGATGGGAATAGCAATGGGAATGGGATGGAAATGGAATGGCAATGGGAATGGGATGGCAATGACGATGGCAATGGCAATGGCAGTGACAATAGAATGGCAATGGCAGTGGGATGGAAGGGGCCAAGTGGCAAAACCCCCGAGGATTTGGGAAGGGGACGGGACGAAGGAGGGGCTGCGAGGGGCTGGGAACTGCAGGGGGGGCTGTGTGCTGCTGCCGGCGTTGTCCCCTGGCCGGCAGGGTGGGCACGGCTGGCACTGGTGCCCAGAGCCGCGGGGCTGCCCCTGGGTCCTGGAGTGCCCCGGGCCAGGCTGGACCCTGGGGAGGTGGCACTGCCATGGGGAGGTGGCACAGCCCGGGACGGTGTCACTGTCACTGCCACAGTGTCCCTATCAGAGTGTCCCTGTCCCAGTGTCCCTTTCCCTGTCCCTGTCCCAGTGTCGCTGTCCCTGCAGTGTTGCTGTTCCTGCAGTGTCCCTGTCCCAGTGTCCCTGCCATAGTGTCGCTGTCCCAATGTCCCTGTTCCTGTCCCCGCAGTGTCCCTGTCCCTGACCCTGTCCCAATGTCCCTGTGTCCCTGTCCCTGTGTCCCTGTCCCTGTCCCTGCAGTGTCCCTGTCCCAGTGTCCCCGTCCCCGCCGTTTCCCTGTCCCAGTGTCCCCGCCATAGTGTCCCTGTCCCAGTGTCCCTGTGTCGCTGTCCCTGTGTCCCAGTGTCCCAGTGTCCCCGTCCCCGTCCCGGCCGTTTCCCTGTCCCAGTGTCCCTGTCCCAGTGTCGCTGTCCCCGCCGTGTCCCTGTCCCAGTCCCAGTGTCCCTGTTCCAGTGTCCCTGTCCCTGTCCCAGTGTCCCTGTCCCCGTGTCCCCGCCGTGTCCCTGTCCCCCCGTGTCCCCGTGTCCCCGCCGTGTCCCTGTCCCAATGTCCCAGTGTCCCTGTCCCAATGTCCCAGTGTCCCTGTCCCAATGTCCCAATGTCCCAGTGTCCCTGTCCCAATGTCCCAGTGTCCCAGTCCCAATGTCCCAGTGTCCCCGTGTCCCCGCCGTGTCCCTGTCCCAATGTCCCAGTGTCCCTGTCCCCGTGTCCCAGTGTCCCTGTCCCAATGTCCCAGTGTCCCCGTGTCCCCGCCGTGTCCCTGTCCCAATGTCCCAGTGTCCCTGTCCCCGTGTCCCAGTGTCCCTGTCCCAATGTCCCAGTGTCCCCGTGTCCCCGCCGTGTCCCTGTCCCAATGTCCCAGTGTCCCTGTCCCCGTGTCCCAGTGTCCCTGTCCCAATGTCCCAGTGTCCCTGTCCCCGTGTCCCAGTGTCCCAGTCCCAATGTCCCAGTGTCCCAGTCCCAATGTCCCAGTGTCCCCGTGTCCCTGTCCCCCCGTGTCCCCGTGTCCCAGTGTCCCAGTCCCAATGTCCCAGTGTCCCAGTCCCAATGTCCCAGTGTCCCTGTCCCCCCGTGTCCCCGCCGTGTCCCTGTCCCAATGTCCCAGTGTCCCTGTCCCAATGTCCCAATGTCCCAGTGTCCCTGTCCCCCCGTGTCCCAGTGTCCCAGTCCCAATGTCCCAATGTCCCCGTGTCCCCGTGTCCCCGTGTCCCCGTGTCCCAGTGTCCCTGTCCCAATGTCCCCGTGTCCCTGTCCCCCCGTGTCCCAGTGTCCCTGTCCCAATGTCCCCGTGTCCCTGTCCCCCCGTGTCCCAGTGTCCCTGTCCCCCCGTGTCCCCGCCGTGTCCCTGTCCCCGTGTCCCTGTCCCCGTGTCCCTGTCCCCCCGTGTCCCCGCCGTGTCCCAGTGTCCCTGTCCCCCCGTGTCCCCGTGTCCCCGCCGTGTCCCTGTCCCCCCGTGTCCCCGTGTCCCCCCGTGTCCCAGTGTCCCTGTCCCCCCGTGTCCCAGTGTCCCTGTCCCCCCGTGTCCCCGTGTCCCCGCCGTGTCCCGCCTGGTTCCCGCGCTTTTCCGCGCGCGGGCCGCCAGGGGGCGCAGCGGGCGCGGCTCTCCCCTCACGGAGCGCCGGGAGCGGCGCGGCCCCGAGCGCGGAGCGAGCGCCCAGCCGCCAGCGACCCGCCCGGAGCCGGCCCGGGCACCCCGCTCCACACCGCCCCTGCCCCTGCCCTGCCCAGGTAACTCCGGAGCGCCCGCAACGCTGCAGGGACGGGGCGGCCGCCGCCGCTGGGGCGCGCCGTGCCGGGCCCGGCGCCCTCACGGGCCCGTGGCTGAGGGAGGCCGCTGCCCTGCTCTGGGCTTTGCTCTCCCGGAGCCCCCCGGGCGCCGGAAGGGTCCCAAAGCCCCGCTGGGGAGCTGCCACCCCCATCCCGGGCGCTCCGGGGAGGGGAACATCGGCCCTCTGAGACTGGAACGAAATCCGTGACAGATGGCTCCAAAAGACTCAAAAAGCAATTATCAAAGGGGAAGGGTTTGGAACATGTCCTTTGAAATCCAAATTTGTTTAGCATTTTTAGCAGCTGAAATAATTTTCGGAGCATCTGATGAGAGCTCTGAGTGCTTCCTTCCCGCCCCGGCTGGCCAAGCCAGCCGCTCGCGGGCTGCCCCCGCCCGCTGCCGTTGGGTGCCGCTGTCCCCGGGAGCTGCCGTGAGGGCAGGCCCTGAGCGTCCTGTGGGACCCCTGTGCGCGAAAAACCCTGCTCTGAGCCGCTCGTGTGGCATTAGAGCTTCCCCTGCTTCCTCCTGGTCTGCCCTCCCTCCACCAAAAACACGGGAATTAATCGTTCCCCTTGTCCGCTAGCCATAGCAAGGACCAGATCACTGATAAAATTAGTGCTGAGGGGTGAAGGAAGCACCTTTTTGTCACAGGCAGCTGGAAACTGCCCCAGAACACTGCAGGGAATGGGGTGCCGGGGGGCTCACTGGTGTGCGGCCCCACACAGCTCCCACGAGAGCAGATCCAGGCCCTGGAGAGGTTTTCCAGCCGCCGGAAAATCGCAGGGGCGATTTCCCTGCCCCACTTGTGGCAGCTGAAGGGGCCCGGCCCCGCTCCCCCTCCCCGGGAACCTCTGCCCAGGCCGCACATCCGATGGGATGAGTCTCGGAAAAGAGGATAACAAGGCCCCGGAGGAGATTAAAGTTCGCTCCTTGTGGTGTGAAGCTGCGGGACAAACAGCCTCTGATCGCGAGCCCTTTAAGTCCCTGCAGCCGCCGTGGTTTGGGCTGAGCCCGGAGCTGCCCGGGGGCTCCGCAGCTCCTTGCTGCTGCCAGCCTGGGCACAGGGGGGATTGCACCCCAAATCCCCGGGTGGCAGCAGAGCCGTGCCTTGCTTCGGGCGAGGTCTCTGGGCATCCCCAAACTCTGATTTGTGCATCCAGCATCATCCCTTAGACAGTTTTGGGGTAACTTCCCGGGACTGAGAGTTGTTCGTTCGTTCATCCCGACTCTGGCTGGAATGAATCCCGGGTTTCCTGGGACGGAGCTGTGCAATGAAGCAGTTTTCCTCTGCCTGCAAATCGGGGCGCCCGGCGAGAAAGCTGCGAGGTGCTGCCAGGTGTGCTGTTCCTACCTGGAACGGGGCCAGGCGCTGCGAAACGAGCTCGGGAGGGAGGCACGGAGCCGGCGAGGGCAGGCGGAGCGTGGCTAATGCAATTGCACTGCCTCCCGAGCAGCCCGAGCAGCACTAATGCCCGTCCCGACCTGCGGGGAGGAGCCGGGCCCGCTTCTCTCCGTGAGGGAAACGGCAAAAAAAGCAAAAATCAGAATTCCCAAACGATGATTTCCCGTCAAAGCGGCGGCGGCGCTGCCGGGTAATGTGCGGAGGATTTAGAGGATGGGAAACGTAATTGGTTCGGGGGTGAAATTCGAAAGACGCGACGTGTTCCCGGAGCGGTGGGAGCGCAGCTGCCTCCGAAGGGGGCTGGGGACGAGCTGGCATCGGGGGCTGCTGGCATGGCAGCACTCAGTGCCCGCAGCGCCGGGCAGTGCTGCAGCGGCTCCCCGCCGCGGATGCCGAGGGCATTGGGGCACCGCTCGTTATTCCTGCGGTGCTGCCGGGCTGGTGTGGCAGCCCCTGGGCAGGGCGCAGGGCAGGCCTGGCAAAGGTCAGAGCCAGCATTGAGCTGTGCCGCGGCCACCTCGGGCACCTCGGGCTCCTCGGGCTCCTCGGGCACCTCGGGCACCTCGGGCTCCTCGGGCTCCTCGGGCACCTCGGGCTGCTCGGGCACCTCGGGCTGCTCGGGCACCTCGGGCACCTCGGGCACCTCGGGCTCCTCGGGCTGCTCGGGCACCTCGGGCTCCTCCGTCACCTCTGGCTCCTCGGGCACCTCGGGCACCTCGGGCTCCTCGGGCACCTCGGGCTGCTCGGGCTGCTCGGGCACCTCGGGCTCCTCGGGCACCTCGGGCTGCTCGGGCACCTCAGGCACCTCGGGCACCTCGGGCTGCTCGGGCTGCTCGGGCACCTCGGGCACCTCGGGCTGCTCGGGCACCTCGGGCTGCTCTGGCACCTCGGGCTCCCCGGGCACCTCGGGCACCTCGGGCTGCTCGGACACCTCGGGCTCCTCGGGCACCTCGGGCTGCTCGGGCACCTCGGGCACCTCGGGCTGCTCGGGCTGCTCGGGCACCTCGGGCACCTCGGGCTGCTCGGGCACCTCGGGCTGCTCTGGCACCTCGGGCTCCTCGGGCTCCTCGGGCACCTCGGGCTCCTCGGGCTCCTCGGGCACCTCAAGGCTGCCCTGGCCGCTCGCTGTGCCGGGCGCCGGTGCCCTGCAGAGCCGCGGGTGCCCCGGCTCATCCCGGCCTGGCACCGGGCGCGCCCTGCCCACGGGATGGATCCAGGGCTCTTGGTGCCAGCCGTGCCAGCTCCGTGTTTGCGTTCCTTCTGCTTAGTAGTGCTGCAGTCCTGCCTGGCATCACGGCCCGGGCTCCTTCTCCTCGCACTTGGCACTCGGCGCTGCCTTCTGCTCCCGCAGCAGATGCGTCGCGAGGCCTCTCCTTCCCCGTGCCCGCATGTGCTCCAGAAAGCGTTTGTTTCTTTGGGATGCGACAAAAAAAACCCTGCAAGTTTTTTGGGGTGGAGCTGCGGGGTCCCGGTGCCGCTCCGGGATGGGGCGGGGTGGGCCCGGCGCTGGCAGCCACCGGGGGAACGGAGGCACCGGGAGCCGGTGTGTTCATTTCAGGTTTCCCCGGCGTTATTCCGCCTTTATTGCAGGCAAAGCAGCCCGGGAGAGCACGTGGGAAACTCTGGGAAACTCCTTGGGGCTGCTCGGGAAGGTCAGAAATGGGGGAATTTCACCAGATTTTCATCCTTTTCCCACTGACATGAAAAAATAATAAACGGAATCTCCCTTTTCCCCACTGGCACGGAAATAAAATAAACTGAGAAACCACCTCCAAATCCCCTTTCCCTTTTCCCTTTCCCTTTCCCCTTTTCCCCTTTTCCTTTTTCCTTTGCCCCTTTCCCCTTTCCTTTTTCCCTTTCCCTTTCCCTTTTCCCCTTTTCCCTTTCCCCTTTCCCTTTCCCTTTCCCTTTCCCTTTTCCCCTTTTCCCCTTTCCCCTTTCCCCTTTCCCCTTTTCCCCTTTTCCCTTTCCCCTTTCCCTTTCCCTTTTCCCCTTTCCCCTTTTCCCCTTTCCCCTTTCCCCTTTCCCCTTTCCCCTTTCCCCTTTCCCCTTTCCCCTTTTCCCCTTCTCCCTTTCCCCTTTCCCTTTCCCTTTCCCTTTCCCTTTCCCTTTCCCTTTCCCCTTTCCCCTTTTCCCCTTTTCCCCTTTTCCCCTTTCCCTTTCCCCTTTCCCTTTCCCCTTTCCCCTTTCCCCTTTCCCCTTTCCCCTTTTCCCCTTCTCCCTTTCCCCTTTCCCTTTCCCTTTCCCTTTCCCTTTCCCCTTTCCCCTTTTCCCCTTTTCCCCTTTTCCCCTTTCCCTTTCCCTTTCCCTTTCCCCTTTCCCCTTTTCCCCTTCCCCCTTTCCCTTTCCCCTTTCCCCTTTCCCCTTTCCCCTTTCCCTTTCCCCTTTTCCCCTTCTCCCTTTCCCCTTTCCCTTTCCCTTTCCCTTTCCCTTTCCCCTTTCCCCTTTCCCCTTTTCCCCTTTTCCCCTTTTCCCCTTTCCCTTTCCCTTTCCCTTTCCCTTTCCCCTTTCCCCTTTTCCCCTTTTCCCCTTTTCCCCTTTCCCCTTTCCCTTCCCTTGTCCGTGTGAGTTATTTGCAGAGCCTTTGGGGTGTGACCCACGATCCCATATGTTAATCCATGATCCCGTGTTAATCCCTGATCCCATGTGTTGATCCCTGATCCCGTGTTGATCCCTGATCCCGTGTTGATCCCTGATCCCGTGTTGATCCCTGATCCCATATGTTGATCCCGGATCCCGTGTTGATCCATGATCCCATGCTGATCCCTGATCCCATATGTTGATCCCTGATCCCGTGTTGATCCATGATCCCATGCTGATCCCTGATCCCATATGTTGATCCCTGATCCCATATGTTGATCCTGGATCCCGTGTTGATCCATGATCCCATGCTGATCCCTGATCCCATATGTTGATCCCTGATCCCATATGTTGATCCCTGATCCCGTGTTGATCCATGATCCCGTGTTGATCCATGATCCCATATGTTGATCCCTGATCCCATATGTTGATCCCTGATCCCGTGTTGATCCATGATCCCATGCTGATCCCTGATCCCATATGTTGATCCCTGATCCCATATGTTGATCCCTGATCCCGTGTTGATCCATGATCCTGTGTTGATCCCTGATCCCATATGTTGATCCCTGATCCCGTGTTGATCCGTGATCTCGTGTTGATCCATGATCCCGTGTTGATCCATGATCCCATATGTTGATCCCTGATCCCGTGTTGATCCATGATCCCGTGTTGATCCCTGATCCCATATGTTGATCCCTGATCCCGTGTTGATCCATGATCCCATGCTGATCCCTGATCCCATATGTTGATCCCATATGTTGATCCCTGATCCCGTGTTGATCCATGATCCCGTGTTGATCCATGATCCCATATGTTGATCCCTGATCCCGTGTTGATCCGTGATCTCGTGTTGATCCCTGATCCCGTGTTGATCCCCACGCGTGCTTCCCTCGGCTCCTGATCCCAGTGCCCTCACAGCGACCCCAATCCACAGGGGCAGGGCCGGGCGTGCCCCGAGTGCCCCGCGGGGAAGGGCACTGCCCGGGGACATCCCCGAGAGCCGGCACCGCTCATTAATGAGTCACTCACTAGGTAATGACTCGGGGACGCTGCTGCCTGCGGGCTCCCGCCCCTCGGGAACGCAGCCAGGGGAACGCGGGACAAAGCTGGGAGTGCCGGCAGCGAACTGCTGCGGGGGCACCAGCGAGTGCCCGGGGCACCAGCGAGTGTCCCTGTCCCGGGGGGGCACCAGGGAGTGTCCCTGTCCCGGGGGGCACCAAGGAGTGTCCCAGGGGTGGCACCAGCGAGTGCCCGGGGGCACCAGGGAGTGTCCCTGTCCCGGGGGGGCACCAGCGAGTGCCCGGGGGCACCAGCGAGTGTCCCTGTCCCGGGGGGGCACCAGCGAGTGTCCCTGTCCCGGGGGGGCACCAAGGAGTGTCCCTGTCCCGGGGGGGCACCAGCGAGTGTCCCTGTCCCGGGGGGGCACCAGCGAGTGCCCGGGGGCACCAGGGAGTGTCCCTGTCCCGGGGGGGCACCAGGGAGTGTCCCGGGGTGGCACCAAGGAGTGTCCCTGTCCCGGGGGGGCACCAGGGAGTGTCCCGGGGTGGCACCAGGGAGTGTCCCTGTCCCGGGGGGGCACCAAGGAGTGTCCCTGTCCCGGGGGGGCACCAAGGAGTGTCCCTGTCCCGGGGGGGCACCAGGGAGTGTCCCGGGGTGGCACCAGGGAGTGTCCCTGTCCCGGGGGGGCACCAGGGAGTGTCCCTGTCCCGGGGTGGCACCAAGGAGTGTCCCTGTCCCGGGGTGGCACCAAGGAGTGTCCCTGTCCCGGGGGGGCACCAAGGAGTGTCCGTGTCCCGGGGGTGGCACCAAGGAGTGTCCCTGTCCCTGAGCATGTCCTGGAGAGGTGACACAAACCTCTGTCCCTGAGGTGGCACAAAGGAGTGTCACATGTCCCCAAGTGCATTCCAGGGAGGTGACACACCTGCTTGTCCTGGGGAGGTGACACAAAGGAGTGTCCCCTGTCCCAGGGGTGGCACCAAAGAGTGTCCCGTGTCCCTGAGCGTGTCCTGGAGAGGTGACACAAACCTGTGTACCAGGGAGGTGACACAAAGGAGTGTCCCGTGTCCCAGGGGTGACACAAACGAGTGTCCCTGTCCCTGAGCTGGGACATAGGGATGTGACACAAACCTGTGGCCCAGGGAGTGGCATAAAGGAGTGTCCCCTGTCCCCGAGTGTGTCCTGGGGAGGTGACACAAACCCGTGTCCCTGTCCCGGGGGGTGACACAAAGCAGTGCCCATGTCCCTGAGTGTGCGTCCCAAAGGAGCGTCCCAGGGGGTGACACACACAGCTGTCCCCAAGGGTGTCCTGGGGAGGTGACACAAACCTGTGTCCTTGGGAGGTGGCACCAAGGAGTGTCCCATGTCCCCGAGCGTGTCCCAGGGAGGTGACACAATCGTGTGTCCCAGGGGGTGGCACCAAGGAGTGTCCCTGTCCCTGAGTGTGTCCCTGGGGGTGACACAATTGTGCGTCCCTGGGGGGTGACAAAAAGGGGTGTCCCATGTCCCCAAGCGTGTCCTGGAGAGGTGACACAAACCCGTGTCCCTGGGGGTGACACAAACGAGTGTCCAATGTCCCAGGGGTGACACAAAGCAGTGTCCCATGTCCCCAGGTGTGTCCCTGGGGGTGGCACCAAAGGGTGTCCCTGTCCCTGGGGTGGCACCAACGAGTGTCCCATGTCCCCAGGCATGTCCTGGGGAGGTGACACCAAGGAGTGTCCCTGTCCCTGAGCGTGCCCCTGGGGGTGACACAATTGTGCGTCCCCGGGGTGGCACAAAGGAGTGTCCCATGTCCCCAATTGTGTCCCGGGGGGTGACACGAAAGAGTGTCCCATGTCCCCGGGGTGGCACCAAAGAGTGTCCCTTGTCCCCAGGTGTGTCCCTGGGGGTGACACACCTGCTTGTCCCGGAGAGGTGGCACCGAGTGTCCCTGTCCCAGAGTGTGTCCGGGAGAGGTGACACAAACCCGTGTCCCAGGGAGGGGACACAAGGGGGTGTCCCTGTCCCCAAGACCATCACGGGGAGGTGACACAAATCAGTGTCCCTGTCCCCGAGCGTGTCCCGGGGAGGTGACACACATGGATGTCCCCAAGGGGAGGGGACACAAACGCTGTCCCTGCGCTGTCCCCTCTCTGTCCCTCTGTCCCTCTGTCCCTCTGTCCCCTCTCTGTCCCTCTGTCCCTCTGTCCCCTCTCTGTCCCTCTGTCCCTCTGTCCCTCTGTCCCCTCTCTGTCCCTCTGTCCCTCTGTCCCCTCTCTGTCCCTCTGTCCCTCTGTCCCTCTGTCCCTCTGTCCCCTCTCTGTCCCTCTGTCCCTCTGTCCCCTCTCTGTCCCTCTGTCCCTCTGTCCCTCTGTCCCCTCTCTGTCCCTCTGTCCCTCTGTCCCCTCTCTGTCCCTCTGTCCCTCTGTCCCTCTGTCCCCTCTCTGTCCCTCTGTCCCCTCTCTGTCCCTCTGTCCCCCCTCTGTCCCCTCTCTGTCCCTCTGTCCCCTCTCTGTCCCTCTGTCCCTCTGTCCCTCTGTCCCCTCTCTGTCCCCTCTCTGTCCCTCTGTCCCCTCTCTGTCCCCTCTCTGTCCCTCTGTCCCCTCTCTGTCCCTCTGTCCCCCCTCTGTCCCCTCTCTGTCCCTCTGTCCCCTCTCTGTCCCTCTGTCCCCTCTCTGTCCCTCTGTCCCTCTGTCCCCTCTCTGTCCCTCTGTCCGTCTGTCCCCCGCCCCGCGCGGGCCCGCAGCGCCCCCTGGCGGCGCAGCGCGGAGCCGCCCCCATTAATGAATCGGTAATTAATGAGGGGCTGATTGCCCGGCGCATCCCGGATCGACTCCCAATTAGTGACGTCATGCACTAATGAGGGGACAATTAAAAGTGTCACGGAGCCCGAGGCAGCGGGGGTTCCCCGCGTCATCGATCGCTCATTAAATATTCCAGAGCGTTCTCATTAAATATTAATTGTTAATGGGGAACAGTAACGAGAAGCAATGAGAGTATTGATGGGTAAGATCAGTAATTAGTTCTGGCAACAATCACTCCTGTTCATTAGCTAATGAATCATCGGTATTCATTAAGGAATTATTAATAGAAATTCCTCACTAATGAAGAATTAATCGGTAATTAATAGCAGATTAGGATAATGATGGACAATAATTAATGAGGGATTGTGAGCTCATTCTGAGATCACTAATTACCTTTTAAACGACCACAACTTATTAATTATTAATTACTGGGCATTATTAGATGCTACTGAAAAGTGTAATTACTGAATGATTAATTCCTAAGTAGAGACTTCCTAATAATTAATTATTAATTGCATCTTAATCGTTAATTATTAATTGCAGTACACTTCAATGTGAAACGCTGAAATATTTGCAGCGAGGTAATTATCTCATTAGGGAAACGGTGATTCCCAATCAGCTGATTTGCAATAATTAATAAATTTGCATCAATTCGGAAATGCTACAGATAATTAATGAGTAAATTAGGTAACTCGGTATTCATCATGTAATCATTGCTAATTGCATTATTAGTCACTGATAGACTTTTAATGATTAATTAATAATTACCTAATAAGTAATTAACCGGTAATTACATAATTAATAGATTCAGAGTAAATAATTCCTAATTGCCTAATTAATGCTTATTGAATGAACTCAGAGCTATTAACGAGTTATTAACTGTCTAGCTGATTAATTACTAATTAATCACCTAATTAATAATTAATTAGCCAATAATGATGAAATTAATATTTAATAATGAGGAAGTCATTAATTACTTAAATAGAAATGATTCAATAATCAGGAAATTATAATTTGCTCCGTAATTAATCAGTGCCTAATAATTAATTAGGTGATTATTTACCTAAAACGTAATCAAGTACCTAATTAGCTAATGACTAATTAATTACCCAATTATTGACTCATTGATCACTCATTTGGGAAGAAATCACTATTATCAATCAATTAATTGGGTAATTACGTAATTACATAACTGGTAATTAACAGGTCATTAGGGAATTCATAATTATTGTCGGTTATTAATTATTAATTAGGTATCATGGAAGTAGTTAATTACTCATTTATTACTTACTAATGACATCATTATAGTCTGATCATTGATTAATCTGGTATAATTAAATAATTATACCGAACTAATTAATCATTAATTAATACTATTAATTAATTAGAAAATCAGCTAGATAATGAAGACATTAATTAATGATATGGGAAATTAATTAATGGCCAATTGTTCTTTGTGTACAGCCTGAGAATTAATTAGCTCATTAAGGAATACTTAATTATTAATTAATAATAGTTGATCATTATTAATTTTTAATATTATACGAAATACTCATTTAATCATCAATTAGCAAATTAAGTAATGCATAGAATTAATTCATTAAATGGTTAATTATGGAGTATATTATTATATAATTAGCTAATTAAGCAATTAAATAATCTAATTATGTAATTAGATATTATTTATGTAATTAGGTAATTAATAAGCTAATTAATTATGCAATTCGCTAATTAATAATTAATTATGCAAATAATGATATAACGAGCTGATTCTGTAATTAGCCAATTAAGTGATCAATTAATTGAATAGTTTATTTAATTAGCTAATTAAGTAAATAATTACATAATGAGTTAATTAAGTAATTAATTACATATTAAGCAATTAAGTAGGTAATCAATAACCATAACGTAACTAATTAATGACCTAATTATTTAATTATGTGGTAGGCTAATTAAGTACTTAATTATGTAAATAGATAATTAGCAATTAACTTATTACAGTTATGTAATCAATGGGCTAATTAAAAATTTAATTAGCCTATTGTGTAATTAGCCGATTACATAATCAATTAGCTAATTACTCATGTAATCAGCCAATTATATAATTAATTAGCCGATTGAATAATTAATTAGCTAATCGCATTATTAATTAGCTAATTAATAGTCAGATTAGCTAATTGTCTAATTGATTGCTTGCATAATTAATTACGTAATTAGCGACTACATGTATAATTATTTAATCGTTTCATTACCTAATTAATATGTAATTAATTCATTCATTAAGCAATTAGTCACAAATGATGTGATTATGCAATTAGGCAATTACGCAACTAATTAATAAAACCGTCACGGAAGTAATTAATGAGGTAATTAATTATGCGAGAGGCTCATTAATGATGTGACCAGCCCTGAAGCGATTAACGCAGCGGAATGGAAGCCAATCAAGCCGCTAATTAGGTCATTAATTACTGATGGCATTCATGTGTGAGCTCATCACGTAATTAATGATTGCGCACGATGGAAGTGCGGAATGACATCATTAACAGCCCAATTAGCTAATTAATCATGTGATTAATTATTAATGATAGCACGATGTGATTAGGTGTGCCGTTATGCAATTAATCTTGTATTAATGATGTAATTTGCTGATTAAGTTATTAATTAGTTAATTGCATATTAAGTAAGTGGGTAATCAATGTTATTGATCACTGCTATCAGTGCCCATGGCTGTTATTGATCACTGCTATCAGTGCCATGGCCGTTATTGATCACTGCTATCAGTGCCCATGGCTGTTATTGATCACTGCTATCAGTGCCCATGGCTGTTATTGATCACTGCTATCAGTGCCATTGCTGTTATTGATCACTGCTATCAGTGCCCATGGCTGTTATTGATCACTGCTATCAGTGCCATGGCTGTTATTGATCACTGCTATCAGTGCCATGGCTGTTATTGATCACTGCTATCAGTGCCCATGGCTGTTATTGATCACTGCTATCAGTGCCATTGCTGTTATTGATCACTGCTATCAGTGCCCATGGCTGTTATTGATCACTGCTATCAGTGCCATGGCTGTTATTGATCACTGCTATCAGTGCCATGGCCGTTATTGATCACTGCTATCAGTGCCATGGCCGTTATTGATCACTGTTATCAGTGCCATGGCTGTTATTGATCACTGTTATCAGTGCCCATTGCTGTTATTGATCACTGCTGTCAGTGCCCATTGCTGTTATTGATCACTGCTGTCAGTGCCATGGCCGTTATTGATCACTGCTGTCAGTGCCCATGGCTGTTATTGATCACTGCTGTCAGTGCCATGGCTGTTATTGATCACTGCTATCAGTGCCCATGGCTGTTATTGATCACTGCTATCAGTGCCATTGCTGTTATTGATCACTGCTGTCAGTGCCATGGCCGTTATTGATCACTGCTGTCAGTGCCATTGCTGTTATTGATCACTGCTGTCAGTGCCATGGCCGTTATTGATCACTGCTGTCAGTGCCATTGCTGTTATTGATCACTGCTATCAGTGCCATTGCTGTTATTGATCACTGCTGTCAGTGCCCATTGCTGTTATTGATCACTGCTGTCAGTGCCCGTTCCCGGCCGCGCTCCCGTTGCCGTGCTCGCTCCCTGGCGCTCGATCTCCGCAGAACGCCGTTCACGCCCACGCCGACGCAAACCGGAGCAGTCGTTAGCGCGGCGATTAGTGCTGGTCTCGGCACTGCTGTCAGTCCTGCTATTGCCATTAATATTGTTATTCTCAGTATTATTATTACTATTATTATTACTTATTATTAATATTATTATAATTATGATTATTATCATTACTCCTATTATTACTAATATTATTGTTCATATTATTATTCCTAATATTATTCTGATTATTATTCCTATTATTATCATTGATTATTATTACTCCTATTATTATTAATATTACTGTTCATATTAT